>NC_134486.1:346423044-346723044 GCF_040206685.1 Ascaphus truei
TATGCAGGGCTGGGAGGATAGGCCTCTTACCAGCCTCTGATCCAAAGTCCAACAAGGTACCTGTCATCATAGGCTCTATACATCAGTCCAGGCCTGGGTTGGTGTCCATGGGGTGCGGGTTCCAGGATGCTTGCGTCCAGGAATAGAGGATCCGGTTCCCTGGGATTACTCTTTTGCAGCAACCACCTTCGTAGTGTTAGAGAGATTCCCTGCAGATTAAGAATGAGCCTTTCTACCTAACTGATGAGCCAGGTGGCGACTAGCTAATTGTCTATACTGTAGCTTAAATTAACCAACTCCCTGCTGGACTCATTAGCCAGATACCGGCTTTCTATTTGGAGCCCTACTTATACAGGGATTAAGGCCCTGTCACAGGCAGGTTTCACATTTTATGATAAATGAATCCAAATCTGAGTCCTCCACATTCCCTCAAATATATCTAAATTAATATCTTAAAATTTTGATTTTCGGTGGAAAGATATGCAACTTGAAAAACCTAGGAGTGCATATCTCTAAAACCTACAGTAGTTTATATGATAGTAACTATTCTGGAGAATTTAAGCAATTGAAAAAAGATATCACTAATGAATATTCTCGTTCAGGCGCTGTAATTGTTCCAAGTTACACATTTATCCATTTCAATAACTGCTAATACAGATTGAGAAAAGGCAATTTCTAGATTTGTATGGGAGGGAGTAAGCCAGGAATTTAAATGACGATCATGACTTTAACCTGTCCAGCATGGGAGTGTTTGGAGGGGGAGTTGGTCTTCCGGATTTTCACCGTTATACTGTACATACAGTATATGCTAGATTGAGTTCTTTATTACAGTGGTCATTTCCACAAAGTGAAAAGCCGTGAGTGGAACTGGAGAGTTCAGAAGCGGAAGTGTCAGATATGTTATTTGTATTTGTATTAGAAAGCTTTCTATGAGAAAGATTTCATTGCACTTATTTATCTGTTGGGTTCTCCACAAAATAACTGTAATCTCAATTTATTTGTCCAACTGAAATGGGATCCCAACTGAATGATGAAACTTAGAAATACATTTTTTTTATGGAATCATAAATCCAGATCATCAACATGCTCCAACATAAGGGAAGTTGAAATTAAACTACTCCATAAATGGTATTGGATGCCCAAAACAGCAAAACTAACAATTTATTTGAGACGTTAAAGATAAAGATTATAATAATTTTTCCATTAACAAAATGTGTCCAACAGCTACCTTTAACCTATTAAACATGGCACTGTCCTTAGCTTACTTTTATTCTAGGCAGGAATGCCCATTTAAACTAAGTGTTAAAGTTATGCAGTACATTAAATCTTTCAGTCATGTTATACTTTTGATACGCACTAAAAACAAACAAATCCTTTTATAAATTGCTTTGTTCATTTGTTAATGAAATGTACAGTCTATAAGCATTTCAGTATACATTTTTAGATACAATGTTGACATGATACAAATACCTGCATATTCATTAATTACTCTTACCATAGAAATGTTGTTGGGTAAGAACAGAAATGCGTGAAGGCAACATGGATCCATTGACTTCACATTGTAAGGTCTAATCTTACTTGACTTTGTATGCAGGATTTTAAAGCACAGGAAAAAAGGTGGTGCTTCTCAGGCATAATATGTGTACTTATATCCAATCACTTTGTCTCTTCCTCCCACAAGTTATAATTTTTATTGCCATTATTGTAATGTATTTAGGGTTGGAAAGTGTCAATTCGACTGAAACAGCCCTCACTAAAATAACTGATGACCTCCATGCTGTCAAAGACAGAGGTCATTAAACTCTGCTCATTACTCAACCTCTCTGCAGCATTTGACACCATGGACCACACTCTTCTCCTTCGCATTCTCCATATTCTTGGTATTTGTAACAAAGCTCTATCCTGGATCTCCTCTTACCTCTCCCATCGTACTTTCAGTGTCTCTTCTGCTAACACCTCCTCCTCCTCCTCTATCGATCTCTCTGTGGGGGTACCCAAGGGCTCTGTCCTGGGACCTCTTCTCTTTTCTCTGTACACACTTTCTCTAGGTGACCTAATCACATCGCTTGGGTTTAAATATCACCTCTATGCTGATGACACTCAAATTTACTTTTCAACCTCTGACCTTACACCTGCTATACGGACCAAAGTGTCTGAATGTCTCTCTTCAATATCACCCTGGATGGCCCTACGCCGACTTAAACTTAACATGGCAAAAATCGAGCTCCTCATACTTCCTCCCAAACCTGGCCTTACTACCTCCTTCTAAATTACTGTTGGTAGTACTATCATTCACCCATTAGCCCAAGCACGATGCCTAGGGATCACACTCGACTCCTCTCTCACATTCTCTCACATTCAAAACGTTTCTAAAATCTGTCTCTTTTTCCTCCACAATATTACAAAGATACACCCTTTCTCTGTTGCTCGACTGCTGGAACTCTGATTCAGGCCCTCATTCTCTCCCGTCTCAATTACTGCAACCTCCTGCTGTTCGGCCTTCCTGCCTCTCACCTGTCTCCCCTACAATTGTATTGTATGTCTTTTTTTATATAACGCCATTAATGTACATAGCGCTTCACAGTAGTAATACACAGGGTAATCAAATAAATAACAGATAATATATGTAACCCATATTCCCCCCCCCCTAGACTCATCTGACATATCTAGGGTGTGTGAGGGTGGACTACATGTACTTAGTGGTGCGTACCTGCGTGGAACAGGAGGGCCTGAGTCTCCCGCGATGGTGTGGGGGACAACAGGACCAGGCTTCTGGGGTATTAGCCTCCATTCTTCTAGTGGTGGTGCAGCGCCTCCATCCTCTATACTCCCAGGGATGTGGGATAGGACCTGTATAGAAGAGTGAACCCTGGTCCCAGAGTGGATACTCCAGACTCACACAACAGTCTTTGTGGTTAAAAGATAAAGTCTCTCTTTATTGTTCTTAGCCGTGCCCGACAATAGCAGCAGCCTGCAGCTACAACAACAACAGCAAGCTCTTCCGCACTCAAGACTCTCCCCTCGGTACCGTCCTTTCCTCCTCTCCTTCCCTCCAAATATGCTCTCTGTCAGGATGGACTGTGCTGGGGCCTCAATACCCCAATGCCCACTGCAGAGGATATCCTCTGGGCGGGGGATGAATCCTCCCCATCACCCTTGCCTCGGGTGAGGGGCATTGGTCCCACCTGAGTTTGGCTCGCTCTCCAAATGTAATGGCCCAGCTCTTTCTCTGGCTAGCTCCCAGGACGGAGCTTGGTCTATCACTCCAACTCCTTGGACAGACCCGCTCCAGAGCCAGGTGAGAACAGACAGACTGTCACTTACAGGAACTGGCTGCTAAATTGTCTCGGTCCCACCTCTTATGATGTCAGCAAGACCTCCCCTCTGCTCACGCCTGCAGCAGAGTCTGAGGCCTGTATCTATCACGCAAGGTAGGGCATGAAGGGGGAAAACCCATGATTACTACTGGTGCCTGTTCTTAACAGGACTTACCACAGTAGAAGGAAGATAGGTATAGCCCGTGCTGTTTACAGGGGGCTACATATAAATAACAGGTCATGGGAATAAGTGCTTCAGACATAAACGTAACATTAAGGAAGAGGAGTCCCTGCTCTGAGTAGCTTACAATCTTATTGGTAGGTAGGAAGAACGTACAGAGACTGTACGAGGGCATAAGTCTTGATTACTGTAACTTCCTGCTGTCCGGCCTTCCTGCCTCTCACCTGTCTCCCTTACAATCTATCCTAAACGCTGCTGCCAGAATTACTCTACTCTTTCCTAAATCTGTCTCAGTGCATCCCCTGCTGAAATCACTCTCCTGGCTTCCTATCAAATCCTGCATATCCAATTCAATTCTCCTCCTCACTTTCAAAGCTTTATACTCTTCTGCCCCTTCTTACATCTCAGCCCTAATTTCTCGCTATGCTCCATCCCGACTCTTAGGCCTTGGTCCCGCTGCGCTCGTTGGCGCAGGCGGCCATGTCGCAAGTTCCCCACCAGCAGGGGAATCCTCGCGAGCCAGTCCAGGTCCCCCCTGGCGGCACAGCTGACTACACGCTGTGGCGCGTCAGCTGCTAGGAGACACAAGAAAATGGTGTTTCCTAGCGTTGACGTGTCACGTGGTGTGGCTGTGAGCCAATGGGGAGGGGAGGCTTCGGGAGGAGGAGAGGCTTCGGGGAGCAGGGAGGAGTGTGGAGTGAAAGCAGGTGAGTGCCTGTCTGTGTGTGTGTCTGAGTGCGTGCGTGCCTGTCTGTGTGTGTATGTGTGTGCCTGAGTGCGTGAGTGCCTGCCTCTGTCTGTGTGTGTGTATGAGTGCGTGAGTGCCTGCCTGTGTGTTCGCGCGTGTGTGTGTATGAGTGCGTGAGTGCCTGCCTGCCTGTGTGTGTGTGTGTGTGTGTGTGTATGTATTAGTGCCTGCGTGTGTGTGTTTAAACTTACCCTCAGCAGCTCCAGCCCGAGTCCGTGGAGGGAGGGGGGGGGAGAGTAGCGGGTCCCTCCGCTCAAGCCACGCCCCCCCTCATTGTCAATCCTCCCACTCCCGCCCACCTCCCGCTCCGGCTCCCGCTCCCTACAGACCGCATATCGCGGTCTGTGTATGTCAGCGCACCGCCTGTCTGCAGTGCGGGTGCGCTGACTCTGGGAGCGGGGCCTTAGCCTTACGTTCTGCTCAAGGATGTCTTCTCTCTACCCCCTTTGTATCTAAAGCCCTCTCATGCCTTAAACCTTTCTCACTGACTGCCCCACCCCTCTGGAATGCCCTTCCCCTCAATACCCGACTAGCACCCTCTCTATCTACCTTTAAGACCCACCTTACGAAACACTTGCTTAAAGAAGCATATAAGTAGCTCGGTGGTTAATACTAGACACATGATACATAAAGCTTGGCCCCTGCAGACGCACTTACCAGAAATCCCTCCTACTGTCTCTGTACGTTCTTCCTACCTACCAATTCGATTGTAAGCTCCTCGGAGCAGGGACTCCTCTTCCGAAATGTCACTTTTATGCCTGAAACACTTATTCCCATGATCTGTTATTTCTATTATTTCTTATTTGTATGATTGTCACGTGTATTACTACTGTGAAGCGCTATGAACACTAATGGAGCTATATAAATAAAGGCATACATACAACTAATACTAAAACACAGACAAGCTAACATATGACACTTACATTGCCATCTAGATATGTACAGGAATCTATATTGTATACTTTGTCGCTGTCCAATGATTGTTATAAATCTCTACCAGTAGAATTTTCACACTTCAGTTTAGGAAAACAGACATAAATCTTAACTGTATGTATGTATGTATGTATGTATGTATGTATGTATATATATATATATATATATGTATATTTATATATCTATATATATATATATATATTCAAATAACGGGGGAAAAAAGGGGGGAAGGTGGGGAAAAGAAACCTCGCATCTACTTTTACAATATTAATGCCACCATAAGCCAAAAAATAACTTTACATCAGTAAGAATTGGCGGTGCTCACGGGTTGTAAATAGTATGAGTGAAAAGAGAAAAAAGTAACCCGTATGGGAGCACTCAGGTATGCAAATTAACATATAGTATTTTATTTATTTGACACAATTCAAAAAAGGATTAGTAAACAGTACATGATTAAAAACACTGAAAACTTCACTGCTCTACACATCTAGTGACTGCATCCCATCATACCACCTTTTTCCTACAAGTGATTAATTTGAGCTGTTGGTATTGGTTACATATTTGTATGCTCAAGCAGATTCATGATGGTTTAAGATTGTCATTTATATTTTGACTAGTCATTTCACTGGTGTGTAGTACGAATTATCTTTAGCCTTGTATAGGTGCCTGTGAACCCATTAACCCATTAACCCATTAACCTACTGTGATTTATACTGATCTATCATAGTGTTTCTTGAGTCACTATCCTTCTCATGTTAAGGGTTGACAATTTGAGTCATTCCCTAGTTTTGCCCATTTGTGTTTATGGGTAGTACCCGTGACAGGGGTCCAAGCCTTTTTTAAGTGTTTTTAATCATGTACTGTTTACTAATCCTTTTTTGCATTGTGTCAAATAAATAAAATACTATATGTTAATTTGCATACCTGAGTGCTCCCATACGGGTTACTTTTTTCTCTTTTCACTCATATATATATATATATATATATGCAAATATAGCTGTATGCTCATCTGCATGTCTTAGGCAGGTCTGCAACCCCGCCTTTCCCCATTATCACCCAGCATACAGCACTTCCACTGCAGCAAGGGATTCTGGGAAATGACATGCAAATGAGCACACAGTGTCACTTTTTGCCTCAATAACCATTTTTATCATGGTTCCCTATAGGCTTAAGCTTGCTGCATGGTCACAGCTTTGAGCACAGCCAGGGTTAAGGTGCATACCCAGAAAACCACCCACAGACAGCTGTTTCGACCTTGATGGGTCTCATCAGTGTGGGGTTGATTTTACTGGGAATGCAAGAGAGGCTATGGGATAGGCTAAACCATAATACTGAGTTAAGTTATGGTGAGTAAAAAAGTGACAAAAACCCTCCACAGGAAAGCAAATATGCAAATATAGCTGTATGCTCATCTGCATGTCTTAGGCAGGTCTGCAACCCCGCCTTTCCCCATTATCACCCAGCATACAGCACTTCCACTGCAGCAAGGGATTCTGGAAAATGACATGCAAATGAGCACACAGTGTCACTTTTTGCCTCAATAACCATTTTTAACATGGTTCCCTATAGGCTTAAGCTTGCTGCATGGTCACAGCTTTGAGCTTTGAGATATATATATCTATATCTATATATATAGATATAGATGTAACAGCTGCTATCACCAAAGCGACAGCGTGATGACGCGACGCATCACGTTTAGCTGGGTAGTGATTTGTAGATCGAGGGGACCCTAATTAATGTCTGTATATAGAGTCTGCTTCCCCGTTATGCCAGCACTCCCAGTTGAAGACCAGCCAGGTCAAAACGCATAGGAATGGGAGCTTGGCAGGGGGGCTTTTTATCCTATTTTCTGGTACTAGGGACCACCCATAGGATTTACCTTTACTCCTGTTTATTGGTGACGTATTTGGACTCTGTATAGCTCATGGACTGTTTTTTTTTCATGCACAGCTACTGCAGGCTTTAGTTAGAGTCCCTGTACTCTCAGAGCCTCTTATGAATTTCTACTCATATTACATCTAGCATTTGGCAATTAGCTTTTCCTATCTCTTGCTGTTCTTTTGCATGTTGTGATGTGTTGCATGTTCTGTTTACATTGGCATTTAGGTTTTTTGTGGTATTAACTATTTGTTTTACACGTGTATTCATACTCCAATAGTTATTCATTTCCACTACTCCCTTGTCTGCCCCCAGTCCATGCACACCCCTGTCATTAGACCCCTGTGTGGCTTTTGATTTTGTGTCTTCATTTGCAGACACTGTTTACAGTCCATCCTTTGATATTTAGTCCTTTCCCTCCAGATTTCAGGTTAATGCCCCCCTCCATTTTATTTTCTTTCTCCCGTTTTTATGGATTATAATAAACTTTATTATTCATTTGGTATACCTGTGAGCTCCAGGGATTTTTGTTGTTGTCTTCATATATCTCCCTTCCCTGGAGCACCGCTGGCATATTACTACTTTATTATGGCCAGTATTTAGGTACATTTATTGTTAGGCGTGCATGCGGTACTCTGTGTTAAAAACTTGACAGAATTGCCAAATATAGAGCAATTGTATCTCTAAAATATATATATATAAAACTTATATACATAAATCTTAGTTGTATGTATATATATATATGTGTATGTATATATATATATATATGTATATATATATATATATATATACAACTAAGAGTTATGTATATAAGTTTTATATATATTTTTTTTAGAGATACAATTGCTCTATATTTGGCAATTCTGTCAAGTTTTTAACATTTATCACAATGTTACATGTTTATTAAGTGCCAACGTATATCACAATCTGTCCTGTCATGAGCATAATATTTGTACATGTCAAACGGAAAAAAATAATATCCATATATTATATATTAGTGTTTTTCTAGCTACAGAACATAGAATTCAATGTATTCACAAAGTTAAAAACTAGCAGTATTATAGAGGGTTTGTCGAATAATTGGTCTTGTGTAAGAACTTGCCTCTGCATATAATGAAAACTTATTTGTAACAATTAATTTTATACTTCCTTTTTGACTAGCCTCAATTTTCTAGTTGTACTACCTAACAGTTCCTATAGAGAAGGTTCCGAGGACGGGAAGATAAAGTGTCATTGTATTTTTGTTTTGTTTTTAGGAAATGTAACTTGATGATTTAGCAAGAGGAAAATAAATGTCCCCTTTACATATATTTTTGGGTATTATTATATATGCTCTTCTTTCCAATATATGTAACATTTCTTTCTTTCCCATATTTTTATTTCTATTTCCATATAGTGGCTATTAAAGCAACAGTCTATGCTGGTCATTTTATTTGCCGGTTATTATGTTCATGTAATACCTGAACTGTGTTGTCCTTTGGAGACGGCCTGAGATTTGTCCTTAAAATGCATGCAGTTTCTCCACCAATCAATAATACTTGCCTGGTGGACACAACATAGCTGCCAGGGTCAGTTTTGTTCCAGCTGCCAATATAAATCTGCAGTGTAATCTGTTGCTTATGTTGTGGCTCCCTATTGGTGACACTGCAGCCATATATGACTACAAATACCTTATCAAATGTGTCAAGAGGTCAGGGAACCGCGAATCAGCTCCGAGTGACCCAACAGTTCAGTCACATAAACAAATATATATATATGTTAATGGAGACTGCTGTTTTACGACTAGTACATATTTATTTTTAATACATCAATAATAGAGTGACTTTGTCTATCATATTTGACATATCTAAATAAAATGTAACATTTTAAATATCAGTTTCCACATAGAAGATGATACATATTGTACTAGTCACAAAATTATATTTGTCTATATTTGTAGGGACATAATCCATTACAATTGAAATGTGTTACGCCTTGTGTACATGCAAATACGTCAGTAGAGTATAAGCATAAAAAGTCTTTATATAAATTTTATGTGTTTTGCTTTTTAGGCTAACTGGAATGAACCTGCCCTCTCCAGTCATTAGCAATAAAAACTGGCTCCATCTCCATTTTACATCTGACAGCAACCACAGACGGAAAGGATTCAATGCCCAGTTCCAAGGTAAGGAAACAGCAGATTGGCTACATTACTGTATATACAAAACCACTCTCTCCACCTGACCAACTACAATATAACATTCGAAAAGAAAGTCACTAGTAATTAACTGGTGTTTCAAGCAAACATTTTAATTATTATTATTAATAATAATAATAATAATAATAATAATAATAATAATAATAATAATAACTGTATTTATATAGCAGATCTCTCCTAATGGGACTCAAAGCAATTCACATTTGCAAAAAGAGAAAAAGTAGAAAACATTTAAAGTTATAAAAGAGACCAAACACAAGGAAAGATACAAGACAGGATGGAACGGAACGGTAGGTATTAAATACTGGACAGGTTGTTGTTCATTCATTTAATGTCTGTATGAAAAGGTTGGTCTTGAGCTTATTTTTATAGATTTCTAGGGAGGGGGGCTCTCAAACAGAGACTGTTTGAGACTGAGGCAGATTGTTCAGAGAGTGGAAGCAGTGTGGCTAAAAGCTTGAACCCCAAAGGAAGTCATGGAGAATCTGGGAACTGTTAGGTCCTTCATCTTTGCATTAATAACCTGATTGATAGAGCACAAAAGTGACTCAGAATTGTGTAATTATCTGACTTCACTCCTTTTCTCTTCTAAAATAGTATTAGAGGGCTTCAAACCAAACTCTATTCAAATTAATAGCATATGCCTCTGCCTACTATAAGCTTATTTATTTTACATTTTACTTTATTCAATTTTAAAATGCCTTTTATTTTATTAAATTGTTCCAGAAATACCGAAGGAGGAATAGTTCCCTAAGTTACTGAAAAGTATTGATTTCTTATATGTTTATACAATATTAAAAAATTGAACATTAAAACAATACATTGTGCTGTTACCCACAAATATTAAAAATCATGTAAGAAAAAAGTCACATAATCCATCTTTAATACCCATATAGATAATCCCAAACCATCTTTAATACTTATATACATAATCACAATCCATCTTCTCTACCCATAAACATAAAACATCGAAACATACTTTTTTCATACAGATGCAGCAACGAGTATTAGAACTTTGCCTGGGTAGATTCTGGGGCAGTCTCACAGTAAATGCCTCAACGTTGCTGCAACATTGCCTCAACATTTCTGTGAGATTCTTAATGGCCCATAGGATTAACACAGCAGGGAGTCCCTGCAAACTGAATGGGACTGCAGGGACCCCCTGCTGTGTTAATCCGATGGGCCATTAAGAATTTTACAGAAATGTTGAGGCAAAGTTAAGGCATTTACTGTGAGGCTGCCCCAGAATCTCCCAGGAATTTCTCAGGTAAGTGTTCTAAAACTGGTAGCTGCATCAGTATATGCTATCTCTTGAGACTCCCTAATTAAATAAGTATAACGGTGTTTCCCCCACCCGATGGGAGATTCTGCCATTACAGCGTGTGTGGTGCATGCTACCTGTTTGTAAGAAGGAGGGCTGAGTCATGCGCCTATGTTTGTGGGGACAGAAGACAAGCTTCTGGGGTACATACCCGACATGGATCTCTAGTGGTACAGCGCCTCCATCTTCCGCATGCTCCAGATGTATGGAGGCGATCTCCTACAGTAGAACACAATCCCCTCTCCTTTCCCAGAAAGATCACACCAGGCAGGAGGTACAGTAACTGGAACTATTTATTCTGTTCAGCTCAATGCAGTCACAGCAGGCCTCTGTCCTAGGCAGTCTCTGTTGATATCTCCAGCTTTAGGATGGTCTCTGGACCTGCACTACAGTCAAGGGCCTCCACAGCAGTCTTGTTCTTCCCTGATCCTCTATCAGGATCAGGGGAAAGGTGCACACTCACTCTCCCCAAGGGAAAGAGGAACAGGGAGGGCCAGTACTCAGGCAACCTGTGTGTGTCCTGCCTCTCTCAAGTGGGGAGAGGCACTGACTAAATTTGGATGGCATTCCCATTAAGTACAGCCAGGAGGAGGGCACCAGGTCTAACCCAGGATTGGTTGAACCCAGGCCTGGTTCCACCTCCCCCTGTCACTCAAGGGCACTGCTTGTAGTTGGAAAAACCCATGATAAGTACTGACTGGTCTGCTCTTACCAGGGCTTACTGCCAGTGAGGGCAGACTGGTAGCCAATAACCAGTATTAGCTACATAAGTACTACATCCCCCTGCTCACTTTAGCACACTACATCATTATCAACAATATGAGTATACCCACATCCCAGTATATAATTACCGGATATTAGTACATTTTATCCAATAGTGACCATCTGAGAGTTACATACAGTACTATAATTGGTCTTTTATCACTATACATTCGTGTTATCTCAAATTATAATAGTAGTTAGACCGTACGCCAAGTTCCAATAACAGACCATATGTGTAACACAGTAATATAACCGTAGTAGCAGTGATAACACTTGCTATGGGCCATCATTTATTTGTATCAAAAGCATAATACATCTAAAGAAATAAAGAATACACCAAAATAAAAAAAAGTCAGAATTATTAAAAAAATGTTTAGTAGAGTATTAAAAAAAACCTATACTTCCAAGAACAAAAATAAAATAGAATGTGAAAGGTGTATACAAATTGATAAGTTCTACAAAAAATAGGGATAATTTCAATTATACTTTTGATATCAGCAAATTATGGCTTTATGGTCATTGTAATATGAAGTGTTATCACTGCTGCTAAGGATATATTAATAAACTTATGGCTTGTAATCGGAACTTGTGGTTAGGCCTAAGTATTATTAACATTTTGCAAAGACCAACATGTTAATACAGAATGCAACAAAAATATTTCACTATAGATCTAATTAGAGTGGATGTCCAATTATCCCAGCTTGTTAAAGCATACAATAAAACACAGATTATAGGCATCTGAATATAAAAATTCCAAAATTGTTTAACATTTTATCAAATACTCAAAAATGATCTGACCATTAACTATGCATATTATTGTAAACAATATGATTTACTGGAAAAGAACAATATATTTTTTGTTGTTCGCATATACTGTAGTTAATATCTGTTGTGCTCAGAATTTTTTTAATTCCAAACAGTAGGTTGCCAGTGTTGAAAGGCAGACAGGCCAGAGGGTTCCCCAGCCCTAGTCTGATTTGGCCCATATCAGGGGAGAAGGAGATGGTCTCTGTCTGCAACATTCTGCAGACTCAGCCAATAAATAGATATGCAGAGCACTTACTGTATGGCTTCTGTGCTATTTCCAAGTCATCCCAGCTGTTAAGTGTGTATACTGTATGTGTTTATGTATGGAAGCAGTATATGATATGTCCATGAAGCAAGTTAATATGATGTACAGTATATAAGTATATACTGTACATAGTGCATATACTGTAAAGTGTTTGTGTTTGTGTATACATATTAAGTGAATGTATTGTATTTGTATGTACAGTACATGTAGTGTATTTATGGTGCGTGTGTATTTTTATTTATCTGTTCGATGTAAGGCAATTGTGTACAGATGTAGAAAAGGTTATTGCAGCTGCTAATAATGCAGAATATCACATTACAGTATAATGTAGAATATGATTTTCCATTAGATTCAATTACAATGATAACACACAATATCACAGCATATCCCACCATAACGTGTCAGCTGATAAAATAACTTATGCTACATCTGTATACATATATTGTGCATACCATGCCACACCCATGAATTTTTGGGTCCATTAAAAATATATGAAGAAGGGCCAACCCCCCCCCCCCGTCTCGGTGAATTGGAGGGAGGAGGGGAGTAGAAGCTGTGGGTCTGGAGGGTGAGGAAAAAGGAGGTATGGAAAGGGTGAGGGGATGGGGGATAAAATGAGGCATGGGAGGAAGGCAGGGGGTTAAAGGAGGTATGGGCATGCAAGGGGGGTAAATGGCGGCATGGGGAAAGTGGGTGGTGGTAAAGGAGGTATGGGATTGTCGGGGTGGGGGGGGAAGTGGGGGTATAAGGCGGTAATTGGACAATTGGGATATAAGGAGGTAATGGGCCTGGGGTATAAGGAAGTAATGGGCCAGGGGTATAAGAAAGTAATGGGCGTTTGGGGTATAAAGAGGTAATGAGCCTGGGGATGTATAAGGAGGGAATTGACCTGTGTAGTATAAGGAGGTAATGAGCCGGAGGTTAATAAGGAGGTAATGGGCCTTACGGGGGTGGGGAGGGGTATGAGGTGGTAATGGGCCAGGGTGTATAAGGAGATAATGGGCCTGGGGAATATATGGAGGTAGTTTACCTGGGAGTATTATGGTAATGGGCCTGTAGGGGTATAGTAAAGTAATGGGACTAGGTGGTATACTGAAGTAATGGGTCTGGGGGGTATAGGGAAGAGATTGACATGTGGTGGGTTTGAAGGTAATGGGCCCTGGGGGGTGGGGATAGGCAGGGATTTGTCTTACGGCAGAGATCAGAGAGGTGCCACGTGGGCTTACCTGCAGCCCAGGGATTGGCCTGCTGGAGCCATGTGGAAGAGGGTTGCCAGTCCATTGGGACAGCAGTTGGTGAGAGGGAGGGGCCCTACAGGCCTGTAAAAGGGAGGTCAAGGCAAGACAGGCAGTAGGTGGCAAAGGGAAGGGCTATACTGACCCGCAGGTGGGCCAGCTGGAGGCCCCCAGGAAGGGGGCCCGGGCCTAAAGAGTTGGTGGTAAGCAGAGGGGTGGGTCATAAACATGGTCACAGGCAGGGTGGGCCTTGACTGAGTGGTCCCGGGATAGCTGACCCACCCTGCAGTCAACCCTGGATGCATGGTCTATATTGTGTGGGTGTCTTTATCTACAAGGTGCATGTATGGCGTGTCTGTACTTTATTTACTCTTTGTGGTGTATTTATGGTGTTTGCAGGTACAGTATACATATTTTTTTGTGTGCATGGGTTTGTCTATAATACATGTGGTATATGTGTGTATATGTGTGTATATGATGCATGTATTATGGGGTGTGTACAGAATATATATATATATATATATACCCCTGCACCTCACATCCCTCTCCCCCCCTGCACCTCACATCCTTCACCTCACATCCCTCTCCCCCCCTTCACCTCACATCCCTCTCCCCCCTGCACCTCCCATCACTCCCCCCCTGTACCTCCCATCACTCTCCCCCCTGCACCTCACATCGTTCTCCCCCCTGCACCTCACATCTTTCCCCCCTTGCATCACACATCTCTCTCCCCTGCACCTCCAATCACACCCCTGAACCTCCAATCACCCCCCCTGCACCTCCAATCACCCCCCCTGCACCTCCAATCACCCCCTCTGCACCTCCAATGACCCTCCCCTGCACCTCCAATGACCCTCCCCTGCACCTCCAATGACCCCCCCTGCACATCCAATGACCCCCCCTGCACCTCCAATGAACCCCCATGCACCTCCAATGACCCCCCCATGCACCTCCAATGACCCCCCCCTGCACCTCCAATGACCCCCCCTGCACCTCCAATGACTCCCCCCTCTACCTCGGTTTGCTGCAGAGGAGGCGGCAGAGAAGGCAGGACTGCACTCACGTGCGCGCTCCAGCAGGCAGCAGGCACGGAAGTGCCTCAATGCGAGAGCGTGCTGCTGCCCTGCAGTCCTCTGAGCGGGCTCGTCGGGGAGGAGGGAGAGCGGGCTCATCGTGGAGGGGGGAGAGCGGGCTCATTGGGGAGGGGGGAGAGCGGGCTCATCGGGGAGGGGGAGAGCGGGCTCATCGGGGAGGGAGGAGTGCGGGATCATTTGGGAGGGGGGAGAGCGGGCTCATCGGGGAACGGGAGAGGAGTCTCGTGAGGGAACCGGAGAGCAGACTTGGGAGGGAGGGGGAGAGATGAAAGCCGCCGCGGGCCGCACAGTGAGTGGGCCGCGTGTTGTGCAGGCCTGATATAGACATACGTTACCGTTCCAAGGTCTGGTAAAGTTTTCTACAATTGAGTGCTGTCTCTTGCTTTACCAGACTTTGGAATGGTAACGTATGTCTATATATATATATATATATATATATATATATATATATATATATATATATATATATGTAAAGGGGTCGCTCCCGATATCCCTGATTTTCCTTTGCCTCCTGTCTTATCCCTGTGGCAGTGGGGGAAAGGGACGGCGACTTCTCCCAATGGGCGCCGCCATCTTGGTTGTGGCGCGAGGTTCGCGCAATGCGCAGAGGTTGGCAAGGGTAGCGGTGGCCATTACAAGTGTGCAGGAGCTCTGGGAAGTTGCGCAGGCGCAGTTAAGCATAGCGGTGGCCATTACAGCTTCACACAGGCGCAGTAGAGATCACACATGCGGTCCCCATAGGAAAGAGGTCCTGAGTGGACTACATCTCCCAGCAGCCTCTGGGGAATGCCCTATGATCCTTGTCACTGTAACAGAGGACTTATCCCTGTTCACTAATGTGCCTCTAATCCAGCAGTGGGGTGGTTAACTGCTGGTAGGCCATTGACTAACACCACCTGGCTGATTACAGGTGGTAGAAAAAGCTTGCCTCTGAGACAGGAAGTGAGACTCCTTAGCTTACACCTGAGCTGAACTAGGAGACAGAGCAGAGATTCCTTAGTCCACAACTGGGCTGAACCAAGGAAGGACAGATGTCTTGAGCGACAAGCTGACCACAAGACAAAGGGGACAAGATTCTAACCTGGAGCCCGGAGATTGCCTTAGCACACACGGGTGCGGATCCAAGAGAGCAGATAAGCTTCCCCTACAGCAGTCCAGCTAACAGATAAGACTTTTCGTATAAGACTTTATTTTCCAATGACTGTTGTCTATATATATATATATCAAGGCCCACCCTGCCTGTGACCATGTTTATGACCCACCCCTCTGCTTACCACCAACTCTTTAGGCCCGGGCCCCCTTCCTGGGGGCCTCCAGCTGGCCCACCTGCGGGCCAGCATAGCCCTTCCCTTTGCCACCTACTGCCTGTCTTGCCTTGACCTCCCTTTTACAGGCCTGTAGGGCCCCTCCCTCTCACCAACTGCTGTCCCAATGGACTGGCAACCCTCTTCCACATGGCTCCAGCAGGCCAATCCCTGGGCTGCAGGTAAGCCCACGTGGCACCTCTCTGATCTCTGCCGTAAGACAAATATATATATATATATCCATATGACTTGGGCTGATGAATAGCTTGGGTAGCCACCCAGTTAAAAGGGGCTGGAATATAAGGATACATATATGCCAAAGTAGAGGAGGTTTTGTTTGGCTCACTATTTCGCTTACAGTATGTTGATTTTTTTGCTGTGTTTAAAGTGACAGGCACGATAAAGCCTTGTGTTAATTTCACCTTACAACAGTCTCCATTGTGTACTTCTGCACATGTCATCCTACATATGGTGTCTGAAGTTTGGGATGAGAGGTGGTCTTTGAAGTTAGGACCCGGAGATTTCCTGTGGAATTTTTTTTTGTGTTTTTTGCCTACAAACAGCCTGAGCAACATAAACAATCACATGCAGCAGAGATCAGAGTTAAAGCGACACACCCAGGCAGGAAATCTACACTGCACTGAAACTCACAAAACCACAGATGGACTCTTTTTCCCAATCCCAAGAGGAGAGAGAGAGAGACTGCTGAAGCAGGTAAACCTTATTTGCCTATCACAAAGTGTAATATGGTCATTTAAATAGGGTTTTTGCCTTCCAGCCATAGTCAGGGTTCAAGAAGTGAGTTAGCCCTTAAAAGGGATAGGTGTTTGTTGTTTTCAAATGTTTCGCTAAAGCAGTGAATACAGATGGTGACCCACGAGCGGTACTGATTCTGCGAATAAAGGTTGCAACACCGCATAGGACTACCAGCTGTGAATGGAGTATATGCAGAAAAGTGTGAAAATTGATGCAAGACTGTGGTGAAGCAGGGGAATTTTCAGCAAACAAATGCTGAGTGTAAAATTGCCCCACCGGGGAAAAAGGTATTACTGAACTGTGTAAAAGAAATATTCCACTGCAAAGAATGTTTTTTTTTTCTGCAAGTAAAAAAGTCTGCCTATGTATCTTGGGAGTAAAACAGGCACCCAAAGTGTGAAGAGTGAATGCCATAATACCCAAAGATGAGATTGAAAATTACTGAACTCAAGCAGAAAACCAAATTATGTTGCTGAAGCGGAGGGATTGCACATAGCAAGTAAATAGTGTAAAGCAAATGCCTTTGCTGAAGCCAGATAATGGGCAGCCAGCAAGCACTTTATTTAAAGAAATAGAACCCTGGGAATTTAAAATGGCCACCCGGCTTAAGTCAAATACAGACTCTGTAAAAATAGGGAAGAAAATGTGTTCCTGGTGTAAAGAACACCACCACACGGAGCAGTGTCCCTTCAGGCCTTATTCAGACGATGAGAGTGAATGCATGCACAGTAATGCTAATATTGTAAAACTTACCCAAGGGAAGAAAAAGTCTACAGAGAGTCATGTGAGAGCTACGACCTCTATAAGCAAAATATGCCCACCTGTAGGACTACAACCATTTGGGGTTCTAGCAAATACAGTGGCAAGAGCTGCAATAGCGCCTCCTGAGGTCAGGAAGAAAAATACACCTGATAGCCCTAAAATGGAGGACAAGATGCAGCGTTCCTGTAATGAACCCTACCCCACGGAAGAGTGGCCCTTCCAGTCCGATGAGGAGGAAGACATCTCTTATGGGGAACCCAAACCGAGTCACACCCACAAAACACCCCAAGAATGGTGGGGGTGCCTGAACTCGGTACAAACCAAAAAGACCGCTCCCTATGATGACGAATATGATCGGCAGGAGAAAGAGCGGGAGCAGTGGATCACTGAATATTTCCATCAGCTGTTACAGTTGCAAGAAAAGCCAGGTGGATCCAGTGACGCTGCTAAAATTTCAAATGAAGATGGAAACCCCAGTATCCCTGAGGGGACGGTGTCATCCAAAACAAAAAGGCGAAAAAAGAAAAAGAAAAGCGGTTCTTCACTTACCATGGAAGGAACAGACACATCTGCAGCTCTTGCGGAGGAAAAGGGGGTCCAAAATGCCCTGCAGCCTAGAGAAAATGGAGAAGTCGTCCCGCGGATGACCAAATATCCAGAGGGCCCAAGGCAGAAGTCGTGTACCCCAAAGAAGTGTCTGTCCGGTGCTAAAAGTGAAAAAACCTCAACCAACCATCCCAGGGAAGCGGAGCCGGAACCGCTGAGTAACGATCCCTTGACCAGCCCTGGGGATTCCCTGAAGGTTGCCATGCGTGACTGTAATCGGCTCCGGAAAAATAACGTGAAGCTACAGAAAGATGTGCTCACAATGTACTCTTTGGCCAGGACAGAATTGGACGATCTCAAGACTGAGCTAGATACTGCAAACTCTACTATTACCGCCATGGATGAAAAGCAGAGCCAATCTGATAAAATGATGGCTAAGCTGAAGCGGAAGTATGAGGAGGCACTGAAGCAGATGACAGTATTCCAGCAAGAGATGCACACTCTTCGCATAGAGCTGAATGCCTCACAACAGGAGGTCAACAGTTTCTGGACAGAGGTATACGTATCTCAGAAAGAGGTTCATACACTCCGCAGAGCACTGGAAAGGAACTTCACAGTCTCACTGAGGAGCTGGACATTTAAAAAAAAACTATCCTACATCTTAACTTAGATCTCAAAGTCTCTCAGAAAGAGCTCCAGAACCTAAACCTGGAGATGGAAGTCTCACGCCAGGAGACAGCCCGCCTCCAAGCAGATGTGCACAAATGGAAGGTGGACAGCCAGGAGGCCCTGAATAGTACAGAGACTGAAAAAAGAGAAAATTTAAGATTAAAAAAAGAAAATTCTGAGTTGACAGAACACGCCAAGGGAAAGAATGAAAAGCTGCACGAGCTTAAAGAAATAAATAAACTTTTGGAAGATGAAAAGTTTGAAGCTGAGCACCGACTGCAGAACCAACTGCAAGGTCTGCGTACGCACCTCCAGTATGCCGAGGAGAAGCAGCAAACGCTGCAGGAAGAAAAGCTGCAGGCTGCTAAAGAGGTACAAGCGCTGCAGGAATGTCTGAATACCCAGTACGTCCCCACAGAGCAGTATGAGGAGCTAAAGGCCACGCTGCATGTTTTCAGAGCATCATTGGAGACGGAGCTTCGATACCAGGTGACTCTGTATGAGAGGGAGCGTGAGAAGGCTAAGAAACTGGAGCAAGAGCTGGAGACAGAGAGACTGTTCCATTCCCTTGAGTCAGTACACCAAGGAGAAAACAGACGCAGCGGCAACCTTGACGACAAAAATTACAGAGCTCCAGAATATGAAGGAGACACTGATACAGATTCAGAGAAAGCAAAGTGTGCAGATAAATTCCCTAAGAAGAGACTTGCAAGACGCACTCAAACAGAGTGAGACTCTGCAGACCAGTAACTTACAGATTCCTCCAATACGGGAAAAGGTATTGGCTCTGCCCAAGCACCGGTATCCCACAGTAACTAATGCCCGTGAGGACAAGGGTACAATGAGAGTTGGGGACTCCACGCACCTTCAAAACAAGATTACGAAGTTTGAGCCACCTAAGAAAGCACTAGCCAAACCTGCAGCTGCCCAACAGGCAACAAACAGAGGTAGGAGTGCAGAATCAAAGCCAGAAGAATCCTTAGCTGAGGAAGCTGTAAAGATAGGACGTTCTCTGGAATGGGAGGTGGAGGTGCAACTCGGTCCCAAAGAAGCTGAACTGGCGACTCCGTTGTGTGGAGGAGGTGAAGAAAGACCGCTTCAAAAGCGGAAAACTCTAAGGGCTAGTCCTAACTGCTCTACAACTGTTGACATACAGTTTGTCTACAAAAAGAAGAGTGCCCGACGCAACGGAAATCTCATGACCGCGCACTCTGTAAAAAGACTTTACTTGGAAAAAGTCATCCTCGAGCGACTGAGGAGTGCTGATCTCAAGCACCTTCGGGAGGAGACAAAAATAAACTGGAGAAAGGGCTCCAATCCCAGCGGCATTGAGGGATCTCTTCCTCCATCCACTCTTATTCAAGTCACAGAAAGATCTCGACTGAGAGTGGAAAGATCTCGAATGAGAGCTTCCCACAAACAGGGGAGGTATGTAACAGGGGACTTATCCCTGTTCACATATGTGCCTCTAATCCAGCAGTGTGGTGGTTAACTGCTGGTAGGCAATTGACTAACACCACCTGGCTGGTTATAGGTGGTAGAAAAAGCCTGCCTCTGAGACAGGAAGTGAGACTCCTTAGCTCACACCTGAGCTGAACTAGGAGACAGAGCAGAGATTCCTTAGTCCACAACTGGGCTGAACCAAGGAAGGACAGATGTCTTGAGCGACAAGCTGACCACAAGACAAAGGGGACAAGATTCTAACCTGGAGCCTGGAGATTGCCTTAGCACACACGGGTGCGGATCCAAGAGAGCAGATAAGCTTCCCCTACAGCAGCCCAGCTAACAGATAAGACTTTTCGTATAAGACTTTATTTTCCAATGACTGTTGTCTATATATATATATATATATCTATATGACTTGGGCTGATGAATAGCTTGGGTAGCCACCCAGTTAAAAGGGGCTGGAATATAAGGATACATATATGCCAAAGTGGAGCAGGTTTTGTTTGGCTCACTATTTTGCTTATGTTGATTTTTTTGCTGTGTTTAAAGCGACAGGCACGATAAAGCCTTGTGTTAATTTCACCTTACAACAGTCTCCATTGTGTACCTCTGCACATGTCCTCCTACAGTCACCTGCAGCCAGCCAGCCACTGAGATTGCAGATTCTCTGCAGCAGGGAATTGGTTACATTGTTTTGTGCAGTCAGGAAGCAGACTGTGAAGGACATGAGGCAGTCAGACTGAGGATACAGAGGGGGAAAGAAGGGGGGCAGAGAGCTGCGAGCTTCTGCCCTAGGCCAGAAATCCCCAGGCTAGAGCTGAGGCTCTGATTCCCCACTAGTGAGGGTGGGTGGCCACAGGGACAGGCCCTAGGATAGGGACCTGTCACATTAGAAAAGGAGAAGGAGCTCTGCGTGTAGGGAGGCAAGTAGCCCCTACATTAGGCCCTATACCCCAGGCCCAGTTAGGCCCTGAGTCATTGAAAGGTTGGAGCTGCTACAGGGACATGCCCTAGATAGGGAACGGATCCCCTCAGCAGTCAGGTGTGTTATAAGATAGTCAGGGACACAGCTGTGTGCACGTGGCCTGGCAAGTTTGGTCTGGGAACAGACCTCTTCAGGAAAGAGACAGTCTTAATGGTGGGAGCGTCTGGCGGGGCATCACCCCACGCGGAGGCAGGTTTCATCGCAGGATCAGCGGATCCTTTGTGAAGATTCATCATACCTAGTGTGGACACACCCGGCAGGTACAGTCACCAAGTGCACCACCATTACCGGTACCACACAGGCACTGATCACGCCTAAGGTTGCATAACTCTTGGGACACTTGGTACTCAGGGAATAATGTGTGGGGTACAAGGCCCTGCGAGGTGTGTGG
Source organism: Ascaphus truei (assembly GCF_040206685.1). Classification (NCBI taxonomy): domain Eukaryota; kingdom Metazoa; phylum Chordata; class Amphibia; order Anura; family Ascaphidae; genus Ascaphus; species Ascaphus truei. The sequence goes on from NC_134486.1 coordinate 346,444,642, forward strand.
CTAGTTGTGTCTTCAGTGGGTGGAGTGATAAGATATTATCATACAGTTATAAGAGTGTTAAGAGATATGTTATGTTCAGTAAAGCCCTTTGCTATTTCACATCCAGTGTATGTGTTCATTTGTATGTGTCCTGCGAGGAACAACTCCCGCTCTGCTGGGAGCCATCGCAAGTGGAGGCGCTGCACCATATAGTAGTAGTAAAAGTAATTCACCCCAGGTTCCCCGTGGCGGAAGCTCAGCCCTCCTGGTTGCCAGATAGGTACAGCACCACACTGATAAGTAGTCAGATACACCTACCCACCTCAATCTCACTTAGGGTGGGGGGTAAGAAGGCTACATATATATATATATATATACTCATGTAAAATGCTTAAAATATGTATAAAATAATAAAACCAATTAGGAAACCAAAATAATGTAACTGAAAAACGTCAAATAATTTAATACTGTATACTGTATGAGGAAAAACACATAGAGATGGGAATTTAGCCAGGTGTTTTTGTTCTAAATACAGTACTACCCAAACGATTCATGCTATCACAGCCAAATCGGCGATACCTGCCTGTAAGTTAATGGCAGATATTGCGGATTTGGGAACAATATTGTGGATCCCTCTCTGATGACTCCTGGTCAATGTTTGGATTTTGAGTTTAAAAAAAACTTTCTCTTTTTGTGTTTGGTTTGGAATAGCACAGTTCGGATTTCACACACCCTGTTTGCCCATATCTTATGTTTAGTATAGTGTGTTTGTCCATGCATGTGTGTGAATGGTGCATGTATCTGGGGTTTGTCTTTATTGTACTGTATATTTGTATGTGTATTGTGCTTGTGTATTGTATTGTGAGTGCATGCATGTGTGTACAGTATGCCTGTACAGTATCTGATGTGTTTGGATGATCGTGTTTGTATAATGTGTATAGGCCCATTTGTTTCCTGGACAATTGTTTGGGCTTTCCCACAGGCCTAAAATGTGCCAGTAGGATCCTGCCAATAGTAACATTATTGAAAGTGTTACTTGCAACAAAAAAAAAACTTGGAAAAATGAACACTGTTTGAAAGAAAGATGAAGCAAAGTGACAGCGTTGCCTAAAATACCTCATCATTAATCAAAGATGAGGCTCTATATCTGCGTGCACTCTGTACCTTCACAATTCATTCCTAATTTCCACTCTTTAGACCACAATATGTCAATTGAATTTATAGCAGTACATTGTACCAATCACATTGGGGAAAAAATTGCCAGATTGTCAATTAAATATATTATTTATATAGTTATACATGTGTTATAAATTATAGGCCATATACATCAAACAGCAGTATCCTAAAAATGTGGTATTATCGCTCAAAAAGTGTGTTATTTTTTATAGTGCAATACATAAGCGTTGAACCACCAAAAATAATGCACTTTTTATTGAACAATAAAAAATAATAATAAATGCACACATCACTAGGTGAATGAATATAAGTGATAAAAATAATCAGTATATATATTATGCAAGTGTCAGTGATACAACCCACAAACTATACTACATAACCTAGGAGTGTTATTATATATATTTCAATAAAAAACAATGTGAAAAAAGTGCTACATAAGTGTCATTCAACCGTAGTTGTGAGGTATACACAAAATGAGAAAACCTTCCTGTTGGCATCACACGAGTCTGCAGATATTTAGTAGAGATGGCCCAGCATCTCAAACACTAGAAATTGGAAGACAAAAAATAGTGCACAACTCTTAGTGTATTAAATGTGATTATATTGGCTCATCACAGGTAGTTAAGTATCGCACGTACACTTAGATGGAAAATATCAGGCAGTACATGTTAGGGACATGTTACCACTATGCAGCATACATCTGGTCATCAGAGGCGCAGGATCTCTGCTTCAACTGCCCGATGGAAACGGCCTATAAATCCGTGGTCACTCTCACTCCACGGAGCGCATATTCATGCCTGTCTCTCACCGCCTCTGTCCCCGTCTCTCCACTTGGTTCACGGGGAAGAATAAGTGCTGACCATTCTAAAGTAGGGGAACTTCCGACACGATACACAGCTCTCACGCCACAAACAGACTCAGACTCTCGTGGCACACCCTGACGTCATAGACATGCGCCTTCAGTCAAACGGAGCGTTCAGTGAGTAACTCAAACCACAGTCTTCTAATCTGGCGAAGAGCTGGAAAGTATATTTGGAGCATTTATACACTGCAACTTATTATATCCTACGCATTTCATAAGGATTACTTACTTCATCAGGGAGAAATTTGAGATGTTCAAGACTGTTTAAATATCCCTATGATGTCATTGATAGGGTAATACTAATGGATGGTCGTATATCTAACCAATCAGTGAAACATCATTGATTCCTTCAGCTGAGTCAGCATAATTTAAACAATGTCATAAAATCCTTTTAATAATATCATAAAAACTAAATAATAAAAATAAACCAATCTTAAAAACACTCTAAATACATAAAATACTGCTAATAATTAGAGAACTACATTTTGCACAGATGAATTGTCTTGAAAAAGATAGGAAACGTGATAAAAATGGCACAGTAAACATCAGCACCGAAGTGCCAACATTATTATAAATCATTAAAGTACCAAATACAGATGTATTAAAAAAAACATAAAATGTATATTGATTATACTAGTTCCTTCATGGCAAATAGATAAGAACAAGGAATCAGAGTATTCAGGGTGGAACCAATCACCATTACAGCTAATTATAATCTCCATAGTACTGTATTTCCAAAGGTAACTGATCAAGAAGAGACAAATATAAAAATGTATCAATATAAAACATAAAAAGTCTAAAATTAATATTCTGTAACAAAAAAGCTGTGTGCTGTGCACGCGCATAGTAAGTGAAACGTCTTTGACTTTTGTCACAGAAATTGTATTTGTGATGTTTTAATTAAATTAATTAATTTAATTAAAAATCAAAATACAATTTAATTGACAAAACGCAAATAAATTTGACTTAGAACGTGCTCGGCACACATCCCCTGTATTTGCTATTTGCACTTAGCGTGAATTCCTCGTGTGTACAGCAGCGGCAGCTCTTATTCGAGCAAAAGCCGCTGGCTGTATGTGGCTGGGAAGCGGGTAGCCGCGGCGCGTGGCGGCGCACTGTGACGTCACAGTCACAGGCGCGCCCGGCTTCCCCGTCTTCCCCGGCTTCCCCAGGCTTCCCCGACACCCCTGGAGATGAAATTAAGGTAAGCGGGGGTTCGGGGAAGCAGAGTGGCAGAGCAGATGGGGTACAGGGGTCCGGAAGGGTGTGTAAATTGCGCGCGATGGAGGAGGGGGGGTGAGTGGGGAAACGCGGCGGCGCGCGTGCATTACTGGCGGCAGCTGGGGCAGATCCCGGCATGCCGCCGGTATTTAGTGCAATAAGATATGTCGCTACTGTATGTGTGTGCGTGTGCGTGCGTGTGACTGTGTGTTTGCGTGTGACTCTGTGTTCGTGCGTGTGTGACAGTGTGTGTGTTTGACGTATGCGCACCCCCCTTGCACATCGCACCCCCTGCACATCGCACCCCCTGTACATCTCCCCCTGCACATCACCCCCCCTGCACATCACCCCCCCTGCACATCACCCCCCCTGCACACCACCCCCCCCGCACATCACACCCCCTGCGCATCACCCCCCTGCACATCACCCCCCCTGCACATCACCCCCCCTGCACATCACCCCTCCTGCACATCACCCCCCCTGCACATCACCCCCCCTGCACATCCCCCCTCCTGCACATCACCACTCCTGCACATCACCACTCCTGCACCTTACATGTCCCCCTGCACCTCACATCACACCTGCACCTCCTCACATCACCCCCTGCACCTCTTCACCTCACATCACCCCCTGCACCTCCCCTACACTTCCCCTCACCACCTGCACCTCAGATCACGGCGGCAGAGCAGGCAGGACTGCGCGCGCTCGCAAGCAGCAGGCACCGGAAAGCGGGCTGGGGGGGAGGAGGGGGAGAGCGGGCTCGGCTCGCGGCAGGTGGCGGAGAGGGAAAGTGGAATTGAGAGGGAGTAGGAGGAGGGGGAAAGCCATCCTCCTCATTCACCCAGCAGCGGCAGCGCAGGGAGGTCTCTGAGCCGTGGCATCCGTGAGCGTCGCCATGACTACCGCGCATGCGTGGCATGTCAGTGGGCGGGGGACGGCGGCAATTAGGAGTGGCGGTGGATGTGTAGGGGGAATGGCGGGAATGGCGGCCGTTAGGAGCAGCGCCGGTGGCTATAGCCACCGCATGTGACAGCAGATGTGTGGTGGGAGCGGGGAGGGGAGCCGTGACATCACTTCCGTTTCACATTTCGTCTCCATCTCTCCAGTTTTGCCCCATTAGAACTAGGTGCCACTAAAGAAGTTTCACTTCAAAAACAGGGGTTAGAAAATATGAATGTCTAAGATATATAAACATTACATTTACCACCTATTAATGCACAATGTCCAACATATCCATATTTATAAAAGTATGAAAAAAGTATTAATAAAATTATGTACATCAATAATGGATGATGTCTTACTCAATCATCGCACATTTGTAAAAAATGGTCAACAGTGAAGACACAGAACAAAGTTATTTTGGTAACACTCAATACAGGGACCAGACATTTAGTTCATCGTTTAAACCAAGAGATGATAGGGGTTTTATGTTGACAATTTCATTAGCAACACAGGATGTAAACATTTTCTTATCTTTGTCTAATAAACCGGAGGCCTTACATTTGCAACACTCAAAATTGCCTGTTGGTTTGGTGGAAAGCCATGTGGACCCCCTCAGGGATTGTGTTTCAGTACCAATGTCACTGGGTGCAAGGCAACTTTTTAGGTTCCTTGCATTTCTGTATATAAAACTGGGGTTATTGTCAAAATGTGGACCCAGAATTGTGTAATTTAACAAAATTTTCCAATGACGTTTAACAATTTCCTGTATTTTAATGCTCACCGAATTGAAATGAGTAATAAAGGGCACATCAATATACTCTTTAGTATCCTTAATTAAATTGCAGACCGGGAACTCTTTTTTATTAATAAGTAGGGATTTCCTATCAATAACAAATACCTTTTCAAGAGACTCTAAGACATTTATATTGTAGCCTCTCTGTAAAAACTTCTCTAGAAGAATCTCAGATTGTGTCTCAAAATCCTCCATCTTACTGCAACTCCTTCTCAGGCGCATAAACTGGCCTAGCGGAATATAGTTCATCCAAGATTTCTTATGGTTGCTAGTGGCCAACAGAAGAATGTTTGTGTCAACCTTTTTAAAGAAGGTCTTTGTACATACAGTTTTCCCCCGTATTCCTTCCAAACTGAGATCCAGAAAATCTATTGACACATCATTGATGCAGGTGCAGGAAGTAAATGTTAGATTAAAATCATTATTATTCAAATATTTCTTAAAATCATTAAGCGAATCTAAATCCCCTTCCCAGACGCAGACGATATCGTCAATAAAGCGCCGCCATACTATTATTTTATCAGAGAAGGGATTATGTCGCCATATGAACTCATCCTCCCATGCACCCATGTACAGGTTTACGTAGCTAGGGGCAAAACGTGTCCCCGTTGCTGTACTGCAAACCTGCACATAGAACTGATCCAAAAACATGAAATAGTTGTGTGTGAGGATGAACTCAATGGAATAAATAATAATAATAAACTCTGCATTCAAATCATGTAAATCTGCATCACTCATCAGTACAGTCCATATAGCTTCCACTCCTTTTTATGGGGTATATGGGTGTACAAGGACTGTACATCGAAAGTAACCCATTTATACGTCTATTTCCATCTATAATTTGCAAATAAATTTAGAACCGCCGCAGTATCTTGAATGTAAGATGGTAACTTGCAAATGTACTTCTGTAGAAAGAAATCGACATATTGTGACAGGTTCTCTGTTAATGAATTTATTCCTGAGATGATGGGCCTCCCAGGTGGATTTGTCAATGATTTATGCATTTTGGGTAAATAATAAAAAATAGGTATCGGGGGAAATTTTGGTCTGTTTTTTGTCTTCCAGTTTTTATTGAATCCATTTAAAATATCAGATCCAATAAAAATATTTTTTGGTATTGACAGCCATACATTTTTCAATATTTAATGGAATGGGATTTACGTAAGAAATACAGCACATGTTTTAATACCTACTCCAGGCTGGCATTAGCTCTATCTTCCTATGTATATAATGGTCAATATATTGACCATTATATACATAGGTAAAATAAGCTAAATCAGCATAAAATAGGTGATAGCATATTACAGTACTTATAATACAATAAATATGAGTCTGTTAGTAACCTGAATGGTCAACTAATCATGGGTTTTCATTTTAATAAACTACCCCCCTTGGCCACCTTAGAAGGCTAGCAAAGCATTGCCACACAGTACTTTACTAATCACTATGGTACCAAAGATCTTAAACCCTAATGCCACCCACCAACCACCAGGGAGGTGTAACCACCCTCTCCGGGGCTACTACCCCCTTCACCCCACCCCTCACAAACCTAACACCCACCCACTATACTAATAGGGTTTCTGCCCATTTAAAAAAAAAAAAACAAGGTCTTTAAAAACTTAACAAAAATAAAATACAGTAATAACCCTCATTTGATAAGTATCAAACTAGAAACAGCTACAAAGGGGTATATATATATATAAAAAAAAAGTTAATATACACTACATACCCCATTGACCAACTTAGTTGCTAGTCAAGGGGTTAATCCCTGCCATCATCCTGGGGCAACTATCCCCATCACCCCCCCTTCTCCCCCAACAAACCTACTATCTCTCCTATTAGACTAATGGCCAAAAAAAGTGCACCCCTCTCCTCTACTCCACAACACATAGGAGCCCAGGACAGGGCTGAGTCTGGCTTTCCACACCCCTCCATCCACTCAACAATTCCATCTTGGGTAAAATAATCGATCAACGAAAATAATAAATTGTCATTAAATAAATGTAGTATTCTACTAGTGTCTTGTTTAGTTAGTCTCAAGCATAGCTAGTTTTTAAATGGTGCTACCATTGAAAAATATCTAATGTAATTAATAATCTATTCAATCTTCTTGTATCTCGTATTCCACTTTTGGAAGTGAATCACAGTGACACTACTGTAAATATCCACTAATTGAATTGATTCCCACTTTGAAAGATGGTGCAAAAGGCTATAGCCTATTATCCCTCTAGGGGAAAGCAAGTCAGTGATCCAAAGCATACAGTATGCAAAAATTAGTACATGGATCTAGTACTCCATATAGAGAGACTAGTGAGTCTCTCTATATAATGATAAAAAAATACTGGGTGGGGGAGTATCAAGAGAAGATTGGAGAAGGTTCTCTGCTCCAAGTTTTGCTCCATTTGCATCATCTTGCAATTTGTGGAGTGAAAATAAGAAAAGTTAGGGGGGAGTTACATGGTGCACAGATAATAAAAATAAACCTGCCAGGTCTTAGGTTGTGTAAACATCGCCAACAATGTGCATTAAATGTAAGAAAATTGAACAGTGCTTCAAAACACACCACTAAAGTTTGGGCACTTTATTTACTTTTATACATCTCCCACATTGTCTAACTACTACTCATTTGATTAATTACCAAAACTACTTAATGGATTTTTATCCTATATTAGATTTTTATTTGCAATATGAAATTTGGAATTTTTTTCTTTACTATATCAATTTTAGCTTTGAGTAATTATATGTATATGAAAAATGTTCTATTGCACAAAAATCTATCAAATAATAAAATTGTAGATACAGTTTGTTACAGTATGTGTGTTTTTTTCAAGCTCTGGATTTTAGTTGGAGAATGAATGTGTATACTGTACAAGTTTCTCTATTACTAACTTAGAATTCCTTTTGTCACCTCGACCTTCCTTTTTGTTAACGTGCCAACTCAAGAGCTATCCACTTTTCTCTGTTATACAATTCATTTCAAGCCATACAAACGCACATTCAAAGACCAATTGCTGAATCTGTATTTACAGACTGGACCTGACAATATTACTTTGGTAGTAATGTACTGAATCATTCTCACACTTTTTTATTGCTTCCTTACTGCAGGCTAACTCGTCACCATCTTTAGAAAATAATCAATTAAATATATTTCATGAATAGTCAACACATTCTGAGCCACAAGCTAATTAAAAGTCATCTGTAATAATGATTGACACCCTCACAATCTTCTCTATGGCAATAAAATGTAAATTTCCAAAACAAATGGAAGTTTCAAGTCTTAGTATTTTAAAATACAATATGTCTTTTTTTTCCTCCTAGGATAAATTCTGGACAAATAACATTCCCTGGGGTCTGCATTACATTATTTTGACACACTTCCCATGCATTGCTGACATTTAGAATTTGCATTAACTATCTTTAAAGCAAACCCTTTTGTGTACTATTGAAAGTGATTAGACATTTTACTATTGCAAGAATTCAAACTAAATGCTATAGAAATGCTAGATTTTCTCATTCATCATAACCTATTGCGATAGTATTGAAATTACCAGTCAGTACTATAAATAGTCCCCTCCTGATGATACTAGTACTTTGAGTCCCAGTGACAAAAATACTTTATTTCCATGTACCAGAGGAATCCACATTGTCTGGAAAAATTATATGTACAGTATAATGCTATGAACACTGCAAATAAATATGTGTAGAAATATTGGAGTTGATTTATTTTAGCCTCACAGCTTCAAAACCAGTGTAAACAAATTGTATATGATTTATGAAAGGGAAACCCTTCAATTATTTTCCATGGAATTCCTTTTCTTTGATAAGTGTTTTGACCCAGTTTTGCAGTCTGGAGACTTTAATAATAAACCCCACTGTGTTAAAAAAATATATTTTGTTTTTTGAGCGTAACCCCTCTCTTTATTACCTCACACTAACCTCTACTGATGAGCAGGTGCCTGAGTTTTACTCCCCATTATGGACATGCATCCTACTAGCTGAGCACGTGGCCAAAGGTTAGACCATAGGACATGCCAACAGGCTATCAATAACCAAAAAAGTATTTATATATAACCACAGCTATATAAACATAATTGTGAACTTCTATGTGAGGATCAAATACATACAATCATAATACTGGTAATGTGCTGCGCAGTTGTGTGCCAATGTCTCTCAGACCCCATGATCCCATGTTGTAACAGACTGTGTGTAGGTTCTAGCACAAACATTGGAGCTCTTATGATCAGTGTTCTACTGCAGCAATACAAATAGAAGTCATTCTTGCACAGAACCAATTTGCCAAATAGGTGCCAATCCATCAAAGTCCCCCTTTGCAGCTTGGTCAAGGTGGGCGCTCTGCTTGCTCGCAAACAGAAGAAACTCACGAACCTCCAGAAACAACATCAGAAGAAAAGGCGTACCAGGAGTTAATGCAAGACCATACATTTATAAAAACACAAAAAATTCCAAACTTACACAGTAAGAAAAGGTTGTGCTGCGTGATCCTTGGTATCCATGTCCAGTCCTGTCACAGGGGATACAGCAGGGGAAGCCATGCATACGCACGATCTGCATCTGAACTGGCAAGTACACGTGAACGTCGGAACATTTATTTATTTATAAAATATTTTACCAGGAAGTAATACATTGAGAGTTACCTCTCGTTTTCAAGTATGTCCTGGGCACAGAGTTAAGACTAATAATACATGGTTACAAATACAGTTACATAAATGAACAGGTTATACATTATATACAAGACATTGCATGCACAGTTAAAGAAAATATATATTATCTACAGACCAGATTAAAATGTGAGACAGCCTTAGATTTGAAAGAATTTAAACTTGTGGTGGATGTGAGAGTATCTGGTAGGTTGTTCCAGTTTTGGGGTACATGGTAAGAGAAGGAGGAACGGCCGGATACTTTGTTGAGCCTTGGGACCATGAACAGTCTTTTGGAGTCTGATCTCAGGTGATAAGTGCTGCATGTGGTAGGGGTGAGGAGCTTGTTCAGATTGCTGGGTAGCTTGTCCATAAAGAATTTAAACATGATGACGCACCTCAATGCGTTTCGCACCACAACGTGCTTCATCAGGGGTTGATGTCACCAAGACACCCCCATGCATTTATAGCCATAACTGCACATTGATTGGATGTCTGACTAGATTGTCAGAAAAAGGCTTATAGGAATAAGAATCACTGGTGCATCCCTAAACAAAAATATATCTAACAGGAATATTACATCTGGTCCGATTCAGGAGACACATCCGAAAGAATACACGTTTCTGAGACCATTACCCACAGAATATGTATCTCTTTCATTGTGAGACGGGCATGGGACAAGTTGCAAAGATGGGGTTAAAATCAATATACAGTAATTTTCAATTCAAGTTAGGGGTGATATTTTATGAAATGTATTTATCAATGTTCACAAGTAGATATACTTTAGGGGAATATGTATCATGGCAAATTTACGATTACATTGTTTTAAATTGTATAACTTGCATTGTGTTGGCCAGGTTTGCCACCACGTTCAATGGGTACCTGAGCCTTGCTCCATCATAGTTGTTGATATGAGGGGGGATCACGGAGATAGGTACGGATGAGTAAGGTTGGGGGACATTTCACAGAGGTGGGTGTGGGATGTTGAGCTGGGAACTCTGATGGAGCTCAGCAGACGAACAAAACAGTAATTCTAGTAATTCCCCCCTGATGTGTCACTTTTTTATCTTGTCTTTACGTTAAAAAATGACTAGATCTGAGGTGGAGTAAACATTTTTTGGCAAACAATTACTTTCTAATATTTGATGTAAATGTTACTGGAAAATTGAGCATTGCGTCAAAGATAACTTCTATTCATACTTTTTTTAAATGTTGATACATCTACCCTAACAACTGTAAATGCATTTTTGCAAGAAATCTATCTCTCCATGATATCATGGACAATCATAAACCCAATTGGTGTCATAGTACTATAAAAATGATCAGTTCCTCTATATTGCAAAAAGTAATCTAAAACTATAGGGAAGATTGACATAAATAAAATTCATATTATGTAACGTATAAATAACATGAATATTTTTTAAACACTCACAAATTATCTTTATTGTGGAATTTCCTAACAAAATGTAATGAGATAAGCATTTGCCTTTAATACCGAAATGTAAAAAATAAACAGAAATAAATACAAACGTATTATAATGTCATATATATTGGACTTTTACTAAATCTCTGTATAGTCAATAAATATATTACCAACTACCAGAGACAAGCTTATCCACATATAATTAGATTCCAGCTCAGAACAGGGTTCTTTTTGAAGATTTGAAATCCATCATATTTATATATGCCAGTGCTATTACTAACTTACGATTACAGAATTAACTTGTCAATCCTACACTCACAATACATTTGCAGTACTAAGAAATAATTATAATGAACATATACAGATGTAGCTAGTATTAATGTTCATGCTGCCATGGAACCCACAGAATTCTGACCGTGGCATGCCCCAGCAGCGGAAAATCTCTCAGTGAGTGGTCCCAATCTAAAGAACAGACTCCCTGCAGGCAGGCACACCTTTTACTGTCCCCGGAGTCATGGTGCTGTGGCTCCCGGAAACCGTAAATCATCTGAACACATCACTGGAAACTCTTTGTATTTCTGTGTTTATTTATTTTGGATAATTTATATTTTGTTTGTGATCAGACATCTAATTTGAACTGTGAACTTATTAACTATGTATTTTCTTTTTTGTTTGCAGTAAAAAAGGCAATTGAACTGAAGTCCAGAGGGGTGAAGATGTTACCCAGCAAAGAAAGTAACCACAAAAATGCCGTCTGTGAGTTAACATTTACTTTACTCTCTATTATGTAACCTTGAATATTATAACACCAATATCTCATTCATATATATATTGCATATCATACAGATATTTGCATACCCCTTCTTGCTTTAAAAATGTCTTTTACTTTTGTAGATAGAAACATATTCTACTGATCAAAAATGATACATTACGAATAGTGTTTACAGTAAATTACATCACTTTTCTAATCATTAAATGACAAATTAAATAATCATTAAATAATCATTTACAACGAATGGCTTATCCAACGCTATGCAATGCATACCTATATTCATTTTTACAACTCCAAAACGGCTTATCCAACGCTCTTACGACACTTTGCAAAGGTGTTTATGTGTATATAATATATATATATATATATATATATATATATATATATATATATATATCATATTATATAATATTATATTATACTATATAATATATTATATTATTAAATTACATGATATATTATGTTATATTATATATATAATACAGTATGTACACTATATAATGTATGTGTGTGCTGCATATCTTATTGCCTGAGTAAAATATTTTGTGTATTTTAGCATTAAAAATGCCTTCAGGAACGGAACCTTTCATTTAAACAGTGTTCCTATGGGAAACGTGTTTCGCTTTAAGACGTTTAGCTATCCAACGCCATTTTGAGTAACGCATTGTGTTGGATAAGCGAGGACTGCCTGTATATATATATATTCTTAGAATTATTGAGCCATTTGTGTGATTACATTTTTTGGCATGCATTGGTTGAGACTTCCTTAAAGTAAACATCAGTTTGAATATTTCAATCCTTATCAATAAAGAGAGACAGATCCACCCAAAAATATTTTTTCTTTGTGAATGCAATGAGTACATTTCAAAGTCAAACAATTTTTGTTCAACGCAAAAATTATATTTCCCAAAGTGTCCAATTCTCCTCCCCAAATCAAAATAATATCTATGAAATGGCCATAGTACATGAGGCCTGTCCCCAACTCAGGGTTGGCCCAGATGGAATTCAGCTCTCAGAACATTGTAAGTGATACTTCTTTGTGTTTTGTCACAGAAATTGTATTTGCAATGGTGATGTTTTTAATTTAATAAAAGAGTTTGGAGAGTATAATGTAGTTTATGTATTTAAGTGTTGAAATGTCTATACTAGGATTTGGAATACATGATATAATTCACTTATGATAACTAAATTAAGATAAGTATATTTTGGGTTGAAAAGTATCTAAGTGCCGTTACACTTAAAATTCTTTAATTAAATGTAAATCATTAAAATCAAAACACAATGTCAGTGACAAAAAGCAAAGAAGTTTGACTTAGAACGTGCATATTCGCCACACACACTCCCAGGTTTTTTTTTTTAATAATAATAATTACAGATACTATTTTCTATTATTCTATATACAATACATGTTATATGTGTACACACCTTTCATGTTTTCCTCTTCTGCCTTTTTTATTATAAATGTAACATTTGTAAAATTGTAGCTATTTATTCTCACTTAGAATTCCTCTGGTAATAGTGGTGAGTGTGTGTCTCCTTCTGTGTGTGTGTCCCCTGCTGGGTATGTGTCTTCCCTTCTGTGTGTGTGTGTGTATCTCCTTCTGTGTGTTTGTGTTTCCCCTCCAGCAAATGCATGGGGTTGGTAGAGCCCTTCTAGCATGTGTGGTGTAGGACGGGGCCTTTTGCGCATACGTGGAGTACGACTGCGGCTTCTGCACATGCGCGGAATAAGGAGGCCCCTTCTGCGCATGCGTTGAGTATGGCAGATGGTTCTGCACATGCGTGGAGTACAGTGGGCTCTTCTGCACATGTGTGGAGTACCGTGGATAGTTCTGCACATGTGCGCAATATGGCAAAAGCTTCTCGACAAATGCGCAGAGTACGATTCTGCACATGCGCAGTCACTCACTTCCGTTACTATTTTCGTGACCATTCTGAGTGTTTTTCCCTATCAGATTTTTTGGGGATGCCAGTGCCAGCAAAGAAGTTTCACTTCAAAAAGGTTACAATAGCTGGGAGCAAACATGGTCCCTAAGGCCGTTCCCCAGATTTATTAGTAAAATATAATTGTGAGACAAAGTAAATCTAATACAACTCAACACAAATTGATGTTGAGTTATATGAAGTAAATACAATTTTTGAGAGGTATGTGGCCCCGCCTCTTAGCTTAAATTTGTGTGGGATGAATGAGCTTAATCAGCAGGTTCAAGTACACACAAGTAATTATATTAGCAATTGAGAGAGTTCTTCCCCCCAGGAGAAAGGTGGCGATAACCTTTGCTGCAGCAATATGCTTAGGAAGAATATATATTTTATCTTGCACGGTTTTAGATTTTTTTCGCACTATATTTTAGGGCATCAGGTTTTAACCAGTTTGAACTGCACTGTAGCTTACACATAGCACACATACTAATTCTAAATGTGAGACCCTTAGGCACTGCATACAGTACATGCTTTTGAATATATCATTGTTTTGTTTCTAATTTTCTCTATACAATGTAGGAAATACAGTACAAAAGACACAGTATAAATGAGTTACTATAGGTACCTACTCCAAGGGTCTACTTTGACGTGGTTGTAGGCTTAACATGTTTTGGCCCAAAAATGGTAATTAAATAACCCATACTAATGAGTAGAAAAAACATATAGAAATGAATCAAATAATTTGCCATATTGGATGTGCATTAGGGCTTCTATTATATACCGTGTATATAATCAGCAGAAGCAGCAGCAACAACCTTTTCAATCAACTTCTGATAAAGTCGTCCCCAAAGAGCTCACAGATCCTGCAATTGCAAACCTCTCTTCTCCAAGTTATTCGTACACATTTTCTGATTTCATCCTCCTAGCTTACATTTAGTCATCGTCTTTGACTTTTAGTCACTCTATGAATCCAGTTGAGTATCATCTTTGTCTAACTATGATAATTTCTTCTTTGGATATGTCCAGCCCATTGCCATTTAGTAATGGTCACGGACGTTTGTTTGGTTTTGAACATTTCATTTTTTCCCCAATCTATTCAGGTAATACACACCATATATCTCACCATACTTCTTTGCGTAGTCTGAAGCTTTTTAATTATCTTTGAATGTAGTGCCCAAGTTTCACATACATACCTGAGCACGGCAGAATGCACTGGTCATACTCTTTCCTCTTAAGGCACAGTGGGAGATTCAATTGAAATAGTGTCTTGTTCCTTCCAATCGCACTCAATGCCATCTTTATTCTCCTTTTGATTTAATTCAAAAGTTTCCTATCCATTGTTATTTGCCGACCAAGGTAGACATAGTATTCAACTTCTTCTAGTTATATTCTATTTATTTAGATTTATGCTGACGTGACACATTTTTATAAACATCACTTTGGTCTTGCTGAGATTCATATGGAGGCCACATACTTTCTTGCTTCAGTGAGTTCTGTAATTTTTTGCTGGAGGTCTTCTGGACTTGTGTCAAAAAAAATGTCATCTGCAAATCGTAGGTGACTCAAATATTCACCATTGATTTTGGTTCCTTTTTCTTCCCAAAATAATGTCTTGAACAACTCTTCAGGTGTTTCAGTGAAAAGCTTTGGTGACATGGTGTCTCCCTTCTGCACTCTCTTGCTGATCCTTATCTTGCATGTATCTTCATGTAAGCTAATGATTGATTGAGGCATTCTCCTAAATGTTCTTTACAATATCAATGTACACTTCTTCAATACATCACCTAGGTCTACTGAGGTGTAGACAGAATCAAATGCTTTTTCATAATATATGAATCCTTAGATTAGTGTTACAGTATATCTTACAGTATTCATTACTTTGGGAAATCCCTTATTTTCCGACTTGGATGTGGTCCATTGTGTTGTATCCACTGCGACATTCTAATTTTTCTCTTGGCTGGGAAAAGTCTAGTCTCTGTTGCAGCAAATTAGTGAGTATCTTCGTAAAAATGTTGTAAGTGATTGGAAATATATTGATTGGTCTGTAGTTCTAGAGGTGTTCTTTTTCTCCTTTCGTATAGATCAGCATAATTATGTATAGCCATGCATAATAATGGTATACTACTTTCCTCTCTGTTGGCAGTAAGTCCTGGTAAGTACAGGTATGCCAGCAGTAGTTATGGAGGTTTTCCCTCACACCATGGTGAGGTGCCCTATGTATGGAGGGGAGTGGCTGTATGCTCTGAGTCCCTGGATAGGGACATCAGGGATGCGCCTGCCTCCTGAAGTATATAAGGCACAACACAGTTAGTTAGTGTGTGTTCCAGCAGCTGTGGGAAGTTGTTGGGAAGTTGTATTTTCCTGCATAAGGGATTGTAGGAACACTTTGTGACCCTAGTGCAGTAACTAGAGGTCCAGGTTGACCAATCGGCCTGTCTAAGCCATTCTGTGTCCAGGGACCTGGCACAGAGAGGATCTCCATAGGAGAAGAGGGAATCCCACTTCAAATTGGGAGGGCGTACCTGGCAAAGGGACAGCACGGAGAGATGTGCGGCTAGAGCCAGCAGCTGCATGGGGCAGTCTGCTACATCCCAATCTACAATAAAGATGACCTTGTTAACGAAACCCCCACTGTGTGAGTGTGAAATTACTCAACAGTGGCAGTCACCACCAAGAAGGAGTTCCTCACCAGGACCATCTCCCTGCGGAAGCACAGATCCTGATGAGGTGGAGGCGCTGCACATGATGTAAGTTGAACTCGCACCCACTACCTCAGCTGCCTGTCTGATGACATCCCCTAATACCATCCAGCGGGAGACTCAGGAGTCCTGTTGCCTACAGGTGCACCACCAAACACTAACACGTAATGGGGGTTGGTTGTTAGAGTACCCGGGCCAATGTGAGATTGGGGGGGGGGGCGGGAAACCCGTTACATATGTAATTACTCCATTGTTCTGAAATGTTCCTAATCTTGAAGGAGTGTGTACAGTTTCAAAAGCCTTTTCTCTCCTTTTTTCCCACCAGATTCTTTCAAGATTTCAGTTGTAATTTAATCTTCCATGGAAGACTTCCTATTTTTCATGGATTTTATTGCTTTCGACACTTGTTATGGAAGAACACATTTTTACATCATTAGTGGTATCATTTCACTTGTCCTTTGTTGAATTGTACCCTGTGTTATCTGTCTTCACATATAATTTCATGTAGAAGTCCTGAACTCACTTTATGATAAGTGCACAGTCTTTAATTTTTGATCAATCATCTTCTTTGAGTGTAATGATTTGTTTCTTCCCAACCATTAGTCATTGATTTGTCTTCTTTAGACTTTGTTATTTTCAGTAGTCTTCTTCACCTTATCAGAGCTACATTTTCTTACATCTTCAATTATATGTTTGCTGAATGTCTTGCCCAACTCTCCATATTAAATTCTTATTCTTGCATCTTGGAATTGCTTCATTTCTTGCAGTCTGCTCATTAACTGTTTTTTCCTCACATATTTTCTTACATGTTTTTTTGTTAGCGATTCCTTCAGTTTTTTCTGTGCTTTCAACTACAATCTTCATAAGTTTTTCTTAATTATTCGTTATTAAAGTGTTCCCATTAATTTCAAGCAAAGCTGAAGTGATTTTTCAGGTCTAGTTGACATTCTCTGCTGTTATTCTTGAGATTATTGATGTAAACATTTTTTTCCTCCTTTTGAATCAATTTTCTTCTTTCTAACTTTACATTCACATGTAATTTGCAGTGAACCAATCAGTGATCTTTCCATCAATGAGGTGCTTCTTTTTAGTTAGGATATATTCAATATCATACTTGATTACATCAGGAACATTCCATGTCAGTTTTCTATTTTGATTCTTTTTGAAGAATTAATTAATGATGTATACATTTTCACATTTTGCACATGTAATCAATCTGTTCCCATTTTCATTCCTGTTACCATAACTATATTTAAAAACTGATGTTTCGTCTTTCTACTGGGCACCAATGTTTGCATTGAAATCTCCCATAAGAATCTTGAGGTGCCAATTTCCTGTTTTTAAATTGGTTTATTTTATTGTAGAAGTCTTCAACTTATTTGTCTGCGTGACTTGATATTGGAGCATACTCTTGGATTATTTGAAGCCCGTATCTCTTCATCAGCTGAATCACAATTCTGTCTACACTTTCTGATGAGCTTTCATACGCCACTATGTTGTTTCTCCATCTCCATCTCTACTCCAATGATTGTTCTATTATTTGTACCTCTGTAACAGAATAGGTGTCCGCTTTTAAGATCAATGAGGCCTTAATCTTTTACACTAACTTCACTAAAGCCAATAATATCTCATTTAATATTTTCAAGTTTGTCTTTGTTATTCCAATGCTGCTTCACTTGATAGAGTCCGGCAGATGTAGGCAGCCAGGTTTTGATTTGAATAACAGCTTTTGCTTAACATCTGGGGATTTTGAGCACCCTCTGCCTTTATGTCTTCTTCCTGAATTCTATCAAGCCCAGGGACATTCCAGCCCCCAGAAAATGAGGGACATTATTTTTTGGTGTGTTTCATATTTGAAGGTTGAGGCCTTAGTTGCCATGTCGGCCTCATTTGCACTGGCCAGTACCTTTCTCACTATAGCTGAGTATATTGTTCAAGCTTTCATAGTGTAGCCATGTGTAAAATTGGTGTACAGATCTCTCTCTTGCTGGCAGTAATCCTGGTAAGAAGGCAGGGTTGCCAGTAGTGATCATGGAGGTTTGCCCTCAAACCCCTGTGATGTGTCATCTATGTAGCAAAGGAAGTGACAGCATGCTTTGTGTCCACTGTTAGTGACACAGAGGTGGGTCTTTTCTGGAGCCTATATATTGCACAGCACTCCCAAAAGTTAGTGTGTCAGTGTTAAGTTCTGCTGGTTCAGAGTTGGAGTTCAAGTTCTGCAGCAGTTCAAGTCTGTCTGTCAGAGTGGCCAAGGGACAATCTATGACACACTGTGTCCAGGGACCTGGCACAGCAGGTGGCCTCCCTTAGGGGAGAGGTGGAGGAACAACTCAATTAAAGGAACCTTCTGCATGGAGTATCTCTACAAGAAGTGCGGCTAAGTTTCGGCCGTTGTGATGGGCAGTCTGCCACGAGACATGCAATTAAAGATGCCCTGGTTCAAGATACCCTTCCTGTGTGAGTCTGGAGTTATTCCACAAGAAGATGCACCTAGGAGTTCCCCATCAGATACTCCTCCCTGCTACCATAGGGATCCTGATGGGGTGGAGGCGCTGTACCAAATGTGAGTAAGACTCAGCACACTACCTCAGACGCCTGTCATGGTGATATTCCCCATTACCAGCCAGCGGGAGACTCAGGAGTCCTGTGAGCCAGCAGGTGCACCACAACACAAATACATGTAATTGGGAGCAGATTACACCCACAGGGGCCAATATGAGATTGGGTGGGGGTTTGACCATTACAATAGTATGGTAAAAAATGAAGAAAAAAACAGCGCACAACGCTCATAGTAAAGTTTAGTTATATAAAAATTGATCAGTAAAAGATTAAGTATTGTGCGTACATCTAGGTAGTTCTTTTATACATTTCATGTAGCTATGACATGGGTTACCACACTGGAAACAGACGGACATCCGGCACTGCTGGATCTCCCGTTGAGCTAGTTGCGGTATGCTTATCTCTGTGGGATGGTCAGGACCAGGATGAGGACAACATACTGCTGTTTATGCGTCGCCTGTTGCTTTTAATTTTGATGTTATTACATTTTGAAAATGGGCCGGCTGAATGACTGTGCTGAATTATCCACTTGGGTCTGATTGGTCACACACACCCCCTATGTACGACCAATCTCCACAGTTCAGTGGGGTTTAAACTCCCTTCAAGTGTCTTGTGTAAAATCATTCTCTGATGAAGTAGTCTGCGAACTACGAAATACGTAGGATAATATTTTGGTTGTCTTATACCTATTATTGTCTCTTAGTATATCGCTGGGAATAGTTATGGCTGGAGTTTCTTCACCCCTGTGGACATTAGTTATTCTTATAGAGTTGTTTACCGCGATCTCAAGACAGATACCTCATGGTCATGATTTTGTGACACTGTGTGGTGACATCAGAGCTTGCTGTGAGTAACACTGCTGTGCACAGGGCTGTACCTGGGAAAGATTCCTTATACACCTTTGAGACCCACCCACTGACTGCCTTGCTGGGGATATGGCCCTCGTGTTCACTACGGAGGAAGGATCGCGTTCCTTCATCGTGGTCGTGCCCATCCCAAAGAGATCAGCTACAGTATAACGCAACTAACTCAAAGGAAGATCCAGATGTGTCGAATGTCCGTCTGTTTCCAGTGTGGTAACCTATTTCTTAGCTACTTGAAATGTGTAAAATAACTACCTTGATGTACGCCCAATACTTACCCTTTTATTGATCAATATGATCATATGACTAAACTTTACTTCACTATGAGCATAGTGCGCTGTTTTTTTCATATTTTTTCTCTAGCACTTGAGAGATGCTGAGCCATCACTAACAAACAGCTGCAGACTTTCATGTGTACATACATTTAAGGTCCTGTATACCCCATGGTTCCTTTATCACATGTGTTTGACTCACACCATTTATTTTATTTTGGGCGTTTGTGATATCTTTATATTGAGAATACACGGCAAGGTTTGCCCATCAGTGAATTTATTGGTATATATTTGCTGCGCATTTTTTCCTTATCTATCTTAAAAGTATGGTTAAACCTACAGTACCAGCACAAGTGCCACTAACATCTTCCTGAACACCCATTGCCATCTTCCCTTTACTTTGAGTCAGCGAGATAAGAATTTGAGGGAATGATGTGTGTGTGTGTGTGTGTGTGTGTGTGTGTGTGTGTGTGTGTGTGTGTGTGTGCGCGCGTGTGCGTATATATATGAATATATATATATATATATATATATATATATATATAAAAGGTCTCTTTTTTCCTTTTGCGTCTAGATCATTCTTGTGGTATCTACATATTTGCAGCTACTGTGGACCTGTGGACCTAAAATGCAGCAGGTTGGAATAGGGATAGATAGATTGGAAGGGTTATACCTCCCGATATATGTGGTTTTACTGTATATATTGAGTTCAATATTGTTTAGGATTGCGCAGTGTTTTTTCCCCCTTTAATATATATATACAGTATATATATATATATATATATATATATATATATATATATATATCACAATTATTAAGGTTATGGTGGGTAAAAAAAGTGACAAAAACCCTACACAGTAAATGAACGTACAGTAATATTTACAGTTGATATATATATATATATATATATATATATATATAGAGATGCATATAAAAAAAAATATATATATATATATTTATATATACACATAGAGAAAAAAACCTAAAAAGTAGCGCCTTATATAACCCTACATAAAATATGTGTTGTGGGATAGTACGTCTAGAAGTGAGCTGATTAAATAATATAAACCCAACAAGTGTATCAAAGAGCAATCCAAGGGTAAATATGTGTGGTGTAATGTTCTAACCGCTAGTCATTAAAACATAAATGGCATGTAAACAATAAAAAATCAATACATATAAAAAATATTAAAATATATAAAAATAAAGAATAATAAGACCAATCGATGTGTCCAATTCAGTCCCAAAGTATAATCCACCGAGTTGTCTGCAGCGCGATATGGGATCACCAGTCCCTGTAGATATCTAAAAACAGAAAAAAACACAGGCACACAACTAGTGTATTACCGTTAAAAACAATTTTTATGGGACATAAAATCAGACACTTGCCCACTCACAAAAAAAGCAAGAATTCGAGCGTGAATGAGAATAATTTCAATCACCAACTGCGCGGTCCTTTCACTGCACCTCGAGGTTCCAGTGTTATCCGGCGTCGCCTCTCGATCCAGTGTACACCAGTGTTAGCACGGACTTTTGAATTGCTGGCATCCGGAGGGCTATCACTTCCGGGTATAGAGGTGACCAGGTTCCGCTTCTGCAGAGTGTGGAGAGGCGACGCAGGATAACGCTGGGACCTCAAGGTGCAGTGAAAGGACCGCGCAGTTGGTGATTGAGATTATTCTCATACACGCTCAAATTCTCGCTTTTTTTGTGAGTGGGCAATTGTCTGATTTTATGTCCCATAAAAATTGTTTTTAACGGTTATACACTAGGTGTGCGCCTGTGTTTTTTTCTCATATATATATATATATATATATATATATATATATATATATATATATATATATATATGAGAAAAAAACATACATACATACATGTTTAA
This sequence comes from Ascaphus truei, assembly GCF_040206685.1. Classification (NCBI taxonomy): domain Eukaryota; kingdom Metazoa; phylum Chordata; class Amphibia; order Anura; family Ascaphidae; genus Ascaphus; species Ascaphus truei. The sequence goes on from NC_134486.1 coordinate 346,466,667, forward strand.
CCATAATACTAAATCATGAACAGTGTGTGTGTATGTGAGATTATAAAAATAGTGCAGATTCTTACATTATTTCCTTTTTATTAAATTACTTGAACGAACCATTTGAACCTTTATGGTCCTTAAAATCGTTTCCTTTCTGATACATTACAGATATCTTTAACTTTGAAGTCTGTTGATAATTCTTTAAGGTTTCTAATTTGCTAGGCAATTCCACAGGCCTTTCATGGATTATTTAGTCTTTCATCTAATATATTATTGTTAGTTCTTTTAGGGCCAGTTATGCAAATGTTCTTCTTTTTGTCATCCAAAACAATTTGGACATGGAGGGTTTGGATTTTAACCAGTACTAAGAAACAGATTGCCAGTTTGTTTTCTCTAATGCTCAGCTAAGCGAGAGGTGCCAAAGTTTGAATATCAATTTACTGAATATAGCAAATAATAAAAAGCTGGCTGAGCACTGAAGTATTTGTGAGTTCAAAACATTAGGTTTACATGTAACCTGCAATAATTGCATTTTATGCATTTTTTTCCCTCCATAAAATGCCAGTTTTAGGTAGCTGTTCACATACATCTATCTGAAAACCCATCACCTCTTATGAAAAATATCCATGTGTTTTACAAAAAAAATACCATTTGTAGATAGCCAGGTGGCATACAAATAGGCACTAAAATATAATATGAGTTCTTTACAGCAACTCAAAATCCATATTTTTTTTAGCCCTCTGGCAGATATAGAGAGCCAAACAGAAAACTTCATTTGAATTAAAGCAAAACGCAATTCCCATCTGGGATGAACAGTCCCCAAGGGCTGCCAACAGGCCAGGTTTTCAAGATTGCACTAATTAAATATAATCACTCATGAACCTAATTATAATAACTACAAAGACAACTTGCGTAGGTACTTTATGCATTGCCCTGAAAATGATCTCTGTGACTGTGGCCTGAATTCATATTAGAAGCTGAAATCCTGGCCAGGATTTGTCTATACAGTACTTATAGTGGTCAATCTCTGCCAGTCCAATACTGGACTTGACTAAGGAAAATTAAGGGGAGCTAATTATGGATCCAGATTTTAAGGCCCTTCCAAGGTCCTATAGAATCAATTATGCAAGGCGTTGAAACATATTCCATTTAATAGGATTTGAACTGCACTGAGATCGTAAAATTGCTATAGTATGCTGCATGTCTGTCTGAGAGTAGAAACTATGGGAATCATACAAACAAAAATGGTAACTTTTGCAGATATTCTGTACTATGCTTAGCATCTTCTCAGTGTAACAGGGTATGTCCTTTCTTTGCCCTGTTATTCCTGTTATGTAAGTCCTGTTAACTGCAGGCAGTACCAGGTTGAATCTATGGGCTCTTGACTCCCCTTATGCCCCTCTTGTAAGTGATGGAACTAAGGTGGTGACTCATGGCCTGTGTAAGCCTATTAGGGTTACGTACAGTCCACAAGCCTGCCCCTTCTTGAGTCTTCCAAGTGGGAGTAGCAAAATTAGTTATTCTGCTTCCTGCTCTGGTGAAGAGAGGACGATAGGAGCTATGAGTCTCTCCCATGGCGGGATAAGCGTGCTCGCCTTCAGTCTTTGGACTGAGGGAACATCAGGCTCAGGCACCAAGGCCTGTAAGACCAGGGCCTGCACCATCTAGAAGTCTGGGACTTCCAAGACTCTGCACCATTGTAGGGAGAACTGCAGTAGATGCCTATGATGTATACCAATAAAGATCTTTGTTCTACTACTGTATACACTCCTGTCTGAGTATCAGTCCTTGGGCAGGAGGGAGAAGAATGCAATAGCGGGGGCTGATTTTTGGACACCCTGGTACCCACTACGGCTGGAGGTGCTGAACACCAGAGAAAGAACTACAGAACAAGAACCCAACCCTGTCCAAGTCTCTACACTACCGCAGACAGCTCAGTATCTCCTGCTCCAAACAGGTAGTGCACCACACACATGTACCGTAGGCTGTGCAATCTCCCAGAGGGGGTGTCAGTGCTACATTAGCAATAAGGCCTGTAAATTTGAGATACCCTATTCATAAAGAGAAACAATGTATGATATTGTAAAAGGCCTTGCTGTTAAGAACAGCCTATGCTGAAGCCAGCAAAGAATTGAGTCTCTGTTTTAATTCAGGGATTGCATCATTTCATGTGTGACTTCAGATACTGCCTTTAATGTGTGTATTTTGCTGTAACACTATTGTTGTATAAATATTGTTGTACAACTGTTATGAATAGTGAGGGATGAACCTGTCAGAATCCGATCCATGCATTTCCCCGGGCATTTTATGCCAAATCCGATCTGCCTGCTGAAATCTGAAATCTAATTTAATCCATTTTATTCCACTCAGATTTGTTCAAATCTGTTCAAGGGGCTCAGATTCTTGGATCTAAAAAAAATCTGAGATCAGATTTATATTGAATACGAACTTGGAAGTATAAAAAAGACACTCACACTTCCTACAAGGCCTGAATATACTCCTCCTCCCCCTATTATAATTCTGTTTTATGGATTCAGATTCAGTTTGCAGACTCAGATTCCAAATTTGTCAGACGGATTTTTAGTATCAGAAAAAAAAAAAACAGCATCTGCTTATTAAGTCTAGTCAGCTGGAAGCCGAGGCTCATACTGTAGGAAATGGCAAACCCATGTTGGATTCGGATTTAGGTGGAAAATTCGCCCATCTCTGGTAATCAATACTGTAAGCTTACCACCAATTTCAATAACATATATGTACACTATGTACACTAAGCTAAAGACAGTACATGTTATGGAGATTTGTTTAAGATTATCATTCTTATTTCATCTATCTTCCCCTTCCCCTACTTATATTGCACTATATTATACTATGTCCATGTTAGTAAAATAGTCAATATTGTTTTTTTTATAAATCTGGAGCAGTATTTTTCTTACTGGTTTTGCCCCTGTTTTTAGAGTTTGATAAATAGCCCTCTCATACATTTTAGGATCCCCTTTGAGATGTTGTGACTCTATTGGTGTAATAATGTAGAAACATATTCCTCTTTTGATTTTAGTTAGGAGTTTTAATTAAATTAAGATTTTCTTTATGTTTTGGTGTATGTAAATATCTGTTTCTTTGATTGTATTTTTAAAATACACATTCAATTCCATATTTAATACATACTAAACATTTTTTTTGTTTAATGTTAGTATCACTTATCTATTACATATATGTTAATAGATAGATTTCCCATTTTGTGCCACTTTTCATGTCTCTCTAACTGTGCACCTGTTCCCCTCTATAATTGCATTTCAGTTTGTTGATCCGTATATATGGAGGTGTCTATTTTTCAGAGCCATGCCACACTATTTAAATATAGTATATGATTTTTATGTGGAGTGCCCACTGCACTCAAATGCATGGATGGGAAAATCAATGATATCCACAGAGGGGCCAGGCAAGACAGCAAACATACACAATAAAAAACATTAAAGATACAAATTTTAAATGCTCTGTGCATACTATAGTTTTTTTTTCTGTAAGGCGTATAATTAGAAATATACAGTTTAGAAATAATTGCTACAACAATATATTTAATCAATTGAAATGTCGGCAGGGAACCTTATGGAAACGTAATAATTTTGTCTGTAATCAGAGCTTTTGGACTCCTGAAATCTATCCGTATGCGATATGCTAGTTTAATATTTATATAGAGGGAACCCGCCCTATAGCCAAAAAGTGAAAAATGAGAATTGAAAAGAAATGTTAATTAGAAATACGGTAGATTAATTATTATTAGAATGACTTTATGTTGCTCGCCTTAACCATTCTAATATATTACACTGTTATACTTCTAAAACTAATTAGTAGCTTTTTTCCTTGGCTTCATTTAAACATTTCTTTTATAAGTGATGAAGATTTGATAGAATTTATATGGTAATTTTCAATATGCAAGTATTCTTCTGAAAACCTGAAAATATTACATTTTATTTTATTATTTTTTTATTTTAAATAGATGTCTGAAAATATGTTTAATTATGCTTATTCTATGCGGATTTTACCTAATGAATGCAAATATCGATTATTTTTCTTTTTTAAAACAAGCTTGTTAAAGTATTTGCAAATGTTCAAAGCTGATAAAGCGCGGTTAGCCGTGCGAAACGCGTAAGAGTGTGTCAATGTTGCTTCCCATGCCATTAAAGCGTTTGTAGTGATTTGAGTGGTCCCGGTCTGTTACCTTCTTATCGGGCAGATGCTCCGCCTCACCTTCTCTTTTATCATAAATAAGCCTAAATGTTAATTTAAAGTAAATTAATATTTTGGGTTTTATTATACAGTACATGAACTGTATCTCTTGTATCTTGTGACCCATATCGGTGAGAGCACGCCGAGACTGCCAGACGTCCACCCGCACAAAACAGTGAGTTTTCCTATAAGGATTTATCTTGGCTGCTCGTTTAAATACCTACCTCGAGTCAGAGGCTATTTGGTGTAGCCATACTACTGTGACATCTAAGGTCTAAGTGTCGGCGGGGGACATTATGAACTGACAGCTGTGATGATTTTGGATTTCATTTACTGGCTACACGCATTTATACTATACCGGTGTTTTCTGAGTTGCGCCACTAGGGGGTGTGGGGCTCCCTTCTTTTCTACAAGTTATTTATGATATACACAACTCCAGTCTTCAAGCCCCCCAACAGGTCAGGTTTTCAAGATATCCCATCTTCAGCACTGGTGGATCAATCAGAGGCTCAGTGAAAGACTAGGCCTCTGATTGAGCCACCTGTGCTGAAGCAGGGACTAATTGTGCCACATTTGCTGAAGCAGGCACTTATTAAGCCACCTCTGCTGAAGCTGGGATATCTTTAAACCCTGACCTGTTTGGGGGCTTGCGGACTGGAGTTGAGCACCCCTGTACTACTGTATCATGTTAAACATTTCCTCAACCTTTTCATTATTGTCTAATGTAATTTGCATTTGTTTCCCTTTCTTTTGTCTCTGATTTGCATCTCCTTGAATATAACATGCAATTACTTCTCTCTCATTATAATAACTGCTATGGTCCTACTTGTCAATAATCTTTTCACACGCACAGCTTCTGATATGCATGAATAAAATGTTTAAATAGGGGAAATGCCTGATTCTTGAACCCAATTAACCAAATCTAACATTTTTCTTTATAATTGTGAAGTACTGTACATGTTGCTGTTCACTTTCAATACTAAATTGTCTGAAAAAATACTTAAAGTGTACATTATCTGTGGATTAAGGTCTTACCATGTTCAATTATAGTTTAAACATGTGTATCCTATATTGTGTAGCAATCCATGATTCACGTTCACATAAATTGCAGAGATTTGTGTGATTAACATGTGCAGTATTAAAGTTGTACTAATAGAAAAAGACTATGTAAAATCTCTTATTTGTAAATGGAATATGTATTCATACTAAATACGTCACAATTTTGAAGGTCTACTGTTCAAGATATATCCTGATGTAGCAGAGCCCCCCTCCTTACCTCAGGTGAGGGGGAGCTGCTGCATTGTGCCGCCGGAGCCATCTTTGTTTGTGCGCATGCGCAGGTAAAGCATTGCGCACTCGCATATAGTCCGGGATTGTGGTGGCCATTTTAGGGGCTCTGCAAGGGACGCAAGGGACTACATGTCCCATAGTCCTCTGGGGTAGGCACCACATGGAACATAGGAGCCAAAAGGGCTCAAGGAGGAGGGCAGGAAGGAGGTGATAGTTTGGCACGCAAAGGAGCCGCAGGCCAGTCAGATGGAGGAGGGCAACACAGCAGCCTTATTGTGTGAATACTATTGATTCTGGGAAGGATGCAGTGGAGGCTGCTTCAGCATAGGCTGCTGCTAACAGTGAAAAAAGAGCAGCATGGTTGTGAGGGACTCAGGACTTCTGGCGTAATGATTTCATAAGCAAATTTGTCTAATAATCCACTACATCAAGCCACTGTTAGCAAAGCTTTCAATAGGGGTGTTTTCAAAAAGGGTATATATTATTCACACAATAAGGCCCTTTATGAAAAACACACTATTGAAAGCTTTGCTAACAGTGGATTGATGTAGTGGATTATTAGATGTTTGCTTGTCAAATCATTATGCCAGAGGTCCTTGTGACGGTAGGGCTAGCTCGCATCACAAAACTGGGATGAAGCCCAGCTTGCTACCCCTAAATCTATGGAACTTGGTCACCTGTGTAAGGCTAATTTTGGCCAAATGTATTTAATATCTTGGGAAGAACAGGGAATGTGTAAATGTATAATGCACTGTCTGTAAGAATATATTTCAAAGTCTGTATTCGTTATTCCCTGTAAATGCAATCCCATAGTTTAGTGAATCAACATTGTCCCTGTTAATTCAATTCCAAGTCTAGTTGAGCAAGCAATATGAGATTAAAGTGTTTAAAGTGTGTAAGCACTGTGATGTGATTTGGGTGTCAGCCCTGTAAAGTGTTAATTGGATTAAGTGAACAATCAGGGATGGGGTTGGGTTCTTAGCACGTCCTCTGGCTGTTGTGGCACTAACTTAATTTGTTCTCTGATTGTCCAGTAGCCCCTCCCATGCAATGGACAGCCACAGAGAGCTATATAAGGGGGGGGCTGCTGATCAGAGAATGAGATCTACCTTCAGAGAGACACTCTGGGAAGGAGTGTGGAGATCCCCTCAGAGGACCATCTGAGAGACTGAAAGACACTCTAAAAAGGAGTGTGGAGATCTACCTTCAGAGAGCATCTGAGAGCAAGAGAGGCTAGCAGAGACTGAGAGACACTCTGGGAAGGAGTGTGGAGATTCCCTCAGAGGACTATCTGAGAGACTGAGAGACATTCTGTGAAGGAGTTTGATCTTTTACAGTGACCAGTTGGAGATGTATCTCAGAGGGACTGCTGTGAGATCCTGCATGAGAAGCGGACAGGACAAGATTTCTTGAAGCAGCCCCTGCACTTAGCAAGGCTAGAGTCTACTCCCCATGCCCCCAGTTGGTATTGAACCTTGGTTTGTACATGTTTGTTTTGTCTGCTGGCGTGCCAGAATAAACCCCATTTTATTCAATAACTTTGTCCTGTCTGGTGCTAGTGATCCCGGTGGTTTCGGTGTAAAAGTACTGGTCTCCCGTGACATGCTTAAGTCCATCACAACCATGCTGTTCAGTTCCACTGTTAGCAGCAGTCTATGCTGAAGCAGCCCCGACTGAATCCTCCCCAGAATAATCATCATCACTACTATTGCAAACACAAAATACATCTTCATCATGATAATGATAACTTTTATCATCAACACCATCAAAAGCGTTGATAAAGGCAGAGCAAAAAAACCAACAACTTTCCGTGGATTCACATTCCAGCGGGAATTAATTGACCATGATATGGAGAAAATTAGGCTCTAAAAAATTTGAACTTTGAAATGCAGCACTCAATCACAGAAGATCTAGCTGCAAGCTGGATCAACTTCTGCAAGCTGTGTACTAATGAGCTCCACAGTGTTAACTGAACTACCTGTTTTTGCAGTACCTGCTTGTAACTAGACTATTTGTAAACAACACTGAGCTTCATTTAAAAGGTGGCTGTTTCCTGCTTCTTAGTTTCTAGAACATGCGGTTCAGCCATCTTGCTCCAGATTTGCTGTCAGGGTGTTGCTGATTGGTCTGGCTTGTAGCATTCACTCACTAGCAGCATGCCCTGACTTGTTTTGACTGTGTTCCTGCCCACTGCTTGCCTTACCACCGCTGATTTCTGAACCAGTCCTTATTTCCTGGTGCTCCTGTTTGTTACCTGCCTGGCTCCAGATGCTGGCATCAGGTTTCTGGACTCTGGCTTGTTTTTGCCCCACATCACTGACCATTGTCTTATCTAATGGACCTTGACATTTCTCACTGCTTTTGTTCACCTTGACTGGCCCTGTTCCAGTATTTTAGCGTTCCTGTATGCATCCTCTAGGGGTTCCGTCTTGTATTCTTAACCCGATCAACAGAGGATCCCATAGTTCCAGCCCTTCTTTGCCCTGAAGCCTCTTTGGTCCTAACTGTGTTCCTGTCTTCAGCCTGTCACTCTCTACGTCTTGTCCTGACCTTTTTCCAGCCTGCCCTGACCCCAGACTGTTCCTGACTTTACATCTACATCATTCTCTGTTACTGTGCCTGGTTCCTACAATTCTACAAAGAATCTCTGTAACATAACAGCTGAGTCGCTCCAAAGGTATCCCTAAGGCCTTGGATATAGAGCAGGCGTGCGGGTACCCCTATTGCCTGAGCAATCTGTGGACTCATGGGGAGACATGGCAGAGGTGTTGTGTGATGTCAAAAACGTGCTTTGTAGGTGGTCACTGCAACAGGAACTCAGCCATCGAAGTAAATAAATAAAATCAGCTTTATTAAACTAGAGTGCTGCACATCACAGAGAACACCTCTGACGCGTTTCGTTCCGTGTAGGAACTTTATCAAAGAGTTTTTATCAGGTAGAGCTGTACCTGGTGCCTGCAATCAGCACTGATAGTCTGGATCAGGTTTCAGCTGCTGGGGGCTCAGACTGCCAGGAAAATGCAGAACCAGCAAAACCCAGTGATTCACAGCAAAACGCATGGAAATCACTGAAAGGTTTGAGATTCTTTCCCACTATTTCCATAAGAAACCCTTTAAGAAGAAGGAATGTGGTGAGACTGACATTTCTGGGACCAAGAGAGAAAGATCCAGGTTTTGATTATGTGGGGAATACACTCATAAAGAAATCTTTGCGTTTTGCCCCAGAGGATGTTTACTCCCTCCTGCATGGCCCGTATTCACCATACTACGATATCAGTTTTAAGACCTCCACCCACCTTGAGAAATTCTGGGAGAGATACAAAGCAGTGAGTAGCAGCCCTGAGTGGAAGTCTTTTGAGGCCACAGCGATATCTAAGCCTGAGACTGTGATGGTGAACATTATCTTTGACCACGAATCTATCCCAGTTCCAGACGCAGGGAGGACTTCCTGCACTGCTGACGTCACCCGTTTGCCGGTAGCGGGTGTTGCGTGCAGTGAGTCTCTCTGCTGCAGATCGGGGAGTTTTCAGGTTGCGGACGGCATCCGTGAGTTGTATGACTTACCTCAATACATTGTGAGTGTGATTTTTATGTGTTTTTAGTGTGTTAATAAATCTTTGTTACATATCACACTAGTATTGTCCTATTCCCTGTTCTACCGTTGGTGTATGCTGTATCGTTGACATCCACGATCAACATCGCCGACCTGAGAGGAATTCCACAAGCCAGACCACGTGGGGTCCGTGGGGAGCTGTGCAGGGTTGTGTTAACAGATTCTCTCCCCTGAATGTGTTAATATTCATTCTGTGAGTAGGATTCTGCAAGTTTCAGTTAGGGACTTGTTGCTGTGGTATACTGCGCAATTGGTGTGCCTTTTTTCTGTTATTTCAGAAGCAGTGGAGACACTCTATTAAGGACACCCACCCATCTGGAACTTTAATCCATCAGTTCATCAACCTGTCCAGAAGGAGCCCTGTATCAGAGACTTTCTTTGTTTGATTACGGTATCTTGGACTGATTTTAAGCGCTGGGGACACTTATTTGTATGTGTATTTGTTGTATCAGATTAGGAATGATCTGTTTTTTGTGGTTCCCCTAGGCAGCTTTTTTCACTGTATTATTTATCACTAATTTTTGATAATTATTATTCACATTTTTTTTCACTTATTGTAGGTTAGCGCTTTTTTGAGGGTTTATAATTGTTTGTTTGTTAAGATTAATTAATGTAAATATTAAAAGACAAAGAAATAAATTCAAACAATATCTGAAAATACATAATACAACATTAACTACAAACTAACACCAATCGCAACATTTTATTACCATTAAGCAGGAAAAAAAACAAACAATCACATCCACATAAGAAATTGAAATGAAAACAACCAACAGCAATACCAAGCCACAAATGCCCCCCAAATATTGTCATAATAATGTATTCATCTGTACCCTAAAGTGGTACAGATTAATATATTATCAGTCAATGTGCCTCCCCCCAAAAATCAACAAACACATCCAATGAAAAAAACGTAAAAAGAGCCAATTAGGTGGCTTTTAACCATTTTGAGGCTAAATGTGACGTCACAAGCCCTATTTAAGGCCGTGACGCCTCATTTGATGCCAAGAAGACGACGAGACAACATCGGTTGGGATTTACCATGGGGTTTTTTGGATTGACAGATGAAGATAGAAGATAAAGAAGATCAAGAAATGGTGACAGATGAAGATAGAAGAAGGTGATTAAAGAAAGAAAAAAGAAGATTTGGGTACCTGATCCGGATTTTCATGGCGGATGGCATCGGATGCTGTTGGAGACCTTCAAGGTACGTGAGCTTCCTGTTACCCCGGGAGTCGGAGGGCCACCGCTTCTAATGGTAAGTAATATATAGAATGTTTGTAAATGTCTCTTTTTACAGGTTTCTGCATTGGATGTGTTTTTTGATTTTGTGGGGGAGGCACATTGACTGATAATATATTTATCTGTACCACTTTAGGGTACAGATGAATACATTATTATGACAATATTTGGGGGGCATTTGTGGCTTGGTAATGCTGTTGGTTGTTTTAATTTCAATTTCTTATGTGGATGTGATTGTTTGTTTTTTTCCTGCTTAATGGTAATAAAATGTTTGCGATTGGTGTTCGTTTGTAGTTAATATTGTATTATGTTAGCTAATGCGTTTTATGGTTATTTCAGATATTGTTTGAATTTATTTCTTTGTCTTTTAATGTTTACATTCATTAATGTTGTAGTAATTCATTGGTTTGATTGGTTAGTGTTACTATTCATTTTGAGTTGGTTTAGGAATTAATTGTGTTGATTGGTTAATGGTTTAATTAATTCATTGTTGATGTTGTTATTGCTTGTATTCATTGGATTAGCTGGCTACTGTTTTTATTTAGTGAAGTATGTTTTTTTGGAGTTAGGTTTTATTATTGTGTATCTGGAGCATTAATGTATTGTAATTAGGGTGCCCATTGAGTGCTATAGAGGCTTATCATGCCCATATTATTATTATATGGGTATGATGTACCACTATACTACTCAATGGGTACAGGGTGGGTATAGTCAGTTCAGGGTGGGTGCTTAGGCCTCCCGGGTTTGTATCGGGGCAGGGTGGGTTAACCCCTTAATGACTATAGCGGTTAGTAACCGCTAAGGTGATTAAGGGGTTAGGGGCCATTAAAATGTCTTTATTATGTATATACTGTATGCTTTCTTTCAACGGAGGACAGAGGGACCTGCTGTTGTGGTAAGTATAACTGTATTTATTTACTTTATTTATGTATGCTAATGCAGTGTTTAATAATGGGCAAATAATCTATTATCCATATCTGGATAATAGTTATTTTGCACATTATTGTACTGTATATGTTAGGGGGGTGTATTTAGTTAGAAATAATGTTTAGTATTTTTGTAGGCACAACATTGGTACCGCAGGCCCGCTGGGACCCCGGGACGGCCGCGAGGTCAGCCGGGGACACCCGTCGGCTTGTTGTATGGGTGTTGCGCATGCAAAAATGTAAAGCAAGAAATTTTTCAAAGTCCAGCTTTTTTTGCGTCTACCTTGAGCTGACGTGTTCTGTTGAACGCAACTTTCGTGTATGCTAAGGTTACGTAGCTTAGTGCATCCCGCTTAAGGGCAGAATTTAACGCAAACAGGGTAACGAACGAGCAAAGTTTGACTTAGAAAAATTTCCTGAAAAAAGTCAGTTTTAGAGCGCAAAGTGCCTGTTTGCGTGGCTTAGTGCATCGTGTTCAGCGCAACATCACATTCTAAGAGCACTTTGCGCTCTAAAACGACTTAACGGAGCTTAGTGCATGACCCCCAGTGTATCTGTAACCTGCTGCTTTATGGGCATTGGCGATCTGAATATAGAGTATGTCACAGTTGCATATAGGGTCACTTGGTAGTGGCCTGCTTTATCCCCCCCCTCGGGGTCCGTGTAGCAGGTCTAGGGGGTCCATGAAAAACAACAATACATTTCTAGAACAGCCTAAAACAGAACGGAGAAAAGATATAGAAGTAAACTCCAATGATATTTAAGTTCTGCAAACCACTATTAGCAACCATATGAAGATCTAGGGGTCCTTAGATTCTAAAAGGTTAAGAACCACAAAGAATCTAAGGACCCCTGGATCTTTATGTGGTTGCTAATAGTGGTTTGCAGAACTTAAATATCATTATTTTTGTGCATTTGAGCACCCATTTGACAATCATAGTGGGATTCACTTGCAGTTAGTAGAACCAAGACACTATCTGCTTTATACCCCCCCCCCACCCCCCACTTATTGCAAATAAGTGCAATCTACTATATTTTATGTTCTGTTTTTTTATACTTATCTAACAGCGTTTGTATGTTCCACTTGTTGTACAGTATGTGTATTACACAAAGTAAAGGCTTTATTTTTTTAATATTCAGCTCATTATTTACTGTTTGTTATTTTGCATGAATAGGGCTTGCTTTAAAAAAGGTTGTTCTCTGATGAAAAGTTGAATAGCAAGATATTTTCAATAGAGAATTTCTCATGTAAACTATTATATAATGATTATGATAGCAAACACTGACAGCTTCAACCCTCTTTATTCTTTTTCACATATAATTTAATGCCATTTTGGCAAGGTAAAAGCATTGCATGGCGCTTTAGAAGACATCTGTTATACAGTGCATTGCAATAATGAACAGCTTTATACAATGTCAATTAATTTTCTTTTTCTTATTGTAAAAAATGACTATTTAATCCTGGATATTTTAATGGAAAGTCAGTTTGTACAGTATTTCATTCTCATAACTTTCTATTCACTGGAATTTCAAATGTACCTTAAGTGAATTCAGTGCTACCTATAGTATCTTTCAGTCTTAGGGCCTCATGCAGTAAGCGTTGATAAGGGAAATATGGCCATGTTATAGCCAAAATTGGGTTTGAGATTCAGTAAGCGCCGATAAGTGCTTCATATCGCCAGGTTTCGGAGCCGATAATTTGGTTATGGCCAGTCGCCTGCCGATAAGCCTGTTTTCGACACTGATCGCCACTTTTTTAAATCGGCTGGATTCAACAAAAAAAAACAGCTTATCGGGGCTGATCGGCACTACGAAATTGAGATGTTATGGCCGATTTCTCCCGCCAACTAAAGTTGGCATTTTGGACGGGAGAACGATCGCTAAGGCTGCCGGAACGGCACTTAGAAAAAAAAAATCTTCTGTACATCAATGGAAGTCAATGGAGCGGGGACGTATAACAGTATAGTACTGTTTACGTTTCATTGCTCACAATACAAGGGGGATTTGCATTACAGTGTGGGGGCATTCCCTGCATTGTGTCACAGCTGACGTGTCTTATTTGCATAACATTCGACTTTTACATGTTTGCAGCATTTGCGGGTCACATTACTCATCATGTGATGATGTGGCAAGGGAAAATACTATACTACACTCTTAAAGGAGAACCTCACATCATATCACACATTTTACTCAACTCAGCGACAATTATTTACATGATGTCACACATGTCACACATGTCACACATACACAGTATATTCATCTTCCTTTACATTACACAATGCTTGTAATGTGACACGCATCTTTAAACGTTCATGTACATCTGTATTCTCATGTTTACATATACTTTTGGGTCCTCCCTATTTTCATGACGTCACTTATTGGACGCTCAATCACATTGCATGTTTACATTGTAACCGTTGCATTACAAGCACTTCAACCTAACTTATACACACATGTACAGTAATTCATCATTGGGACACCTTGTAAACTCATTCTATACCAACTATCCTCCTTACACAAATGCATGCATATGCACACGACTATTCATTGTTGCCAACATGTCACAATAACATGGATAATTACACATGTTACACAAAACTTTTCCCACGTCAATCTCAGCCTTTTTGTCTCATTACATGACTGACTCTTGCGTTCACAAGTGTTACATGCATTGCACATGCAACTATTTATTTGCAAGCAATCTTTGTACAAAGCTTCACGTCACATCATTGCCAAATATCATCATTCCCTGCAGAATACACACAACAAATACTTAGAACAACAAGTGCACACAGCTTGCCACAGAAGTACTTTATTATGTTAATGTAACACCTTGCATTTTACTATGTCACCTGACATCATCACATACCTATTTAAAGGACGCACATTACCTGCTCATTCACAGCTACTCATTTCAAAATGTTGCGAATGTTTAGGAGACGGAGGAACATTCTTTTCTATGACATGCTTGATGATGAAGACAATCATATAGGGCAAGGGAGGGACACACCGAGGGACAGTGACAGTGACGCGGATACGACAGGGACAGGGAGAGGGACAGGCCGAGGGACAGGTAGAGGGACAGGAGATCAGAGGAGAAGACAGAGGAGACAACTTGTGCCTCGTCCGCGTCTGTACAGGGAGAGAACCCTGTTAGATGGGATGAGTGAGGAGGAGATTGTAAGTCGCTATCGTTTGAGTTCAGCAGCAATCTTAGCTCTTTATGAGGAGATAAGGGGGGATTTAGATTTTTTCACAGCCAGAGGTCGTGCAGTCCCTGGGCTTGTTAAAATGCTGTGCTCATTACATTATCTTGCTTCCGCGTCATACCAGACAACTGTGGGCATAGTGGGCGGGGTCTCGCAATCTACATTCTCGCGGGCCTTGACCCAGTTTCTCTATGCACTCAATAGACGCGCTAGGAATTATATTCATTTTCCTACAGAGGCGACAGAGTGGCTGGAAGTCAGGACTGGCTTTTATAATATAGCAGGTATACCATGTGTGCTGGGTGCAATCGATTGCACACATGTTGCTTTGATTGCACCTAGTCAGAGTGAGCATGTGTACCGCAATCGGAAGCACTACCATTCACTCAATGTACAGGTGGTATGTGATGCCACGATGAGGATAATGCATGTGGTACCCAAGTTCCCTGGTTCCAGTCACGATTCCTCTATCCTGAGGAACTCTTCAGTCTTCCATGCGTTCGAAGAGGGACATTTTGAACCTGGTTGGCTGCTGGGTGAGTACATATTTACATGTTCTAACACAAAACACATGTTGATTTAGGAATGTTGGCATTGTACAATTTGATCACTAATGTCAGCTTATGTGTGCTCCATTCATTATAGGTGACTCAGGATACGGAATTAGGCCGTGGCTCTTGACTCCGGTGCTAAACCCTCAAACTGAAGCAGAGGACAGGTACAATGCAGCCCATATATCTACAAGATCTGTTATAGAGAGGACATTTGGCCTACTCAAGACCAGGTTTAGGTGTCTGGACAGAACTGGTGGGGCTCTTCTATACAAGCCTCAAAAAGTGTCTGATATTATCCTTGCCTGTTGCATTTTGCACAATGTTGCACTCAGGCACAATGTACAGTCAGACCTAGCTGAGGCTTTGGTAGACGAGCATCCCACCCATGTAGCTGCTGAAAATGAACAAACAGCCAGTGGTGGCCAGACACGACAGAATCTCATCAATTCATTTTTTTCTTGTAAGTACAAACTCATATGTTCCTAGTACTACTTTTATAGTTTAATTATGTTATATTAACAATAATGTTTCTTTATATAACCTTCTGTTAGGACACAGATGAATATGGGTTGCACACCTTTCTTTTCTCTGCTGTGTGCACAAAGGGATGTGGCACCGGTATGTTATTGTTGCACAGGTTATATAATCCCTCTTCAATTGTACTTTAGTTGTGTGTATGTGAATACAACTTGGGTAACAAAGCAATAATATTTTAGCATTGTGTTATTCCTTATGCTAAGACAAAACACATATTATGCCCATAATCATTCATGCTTCTAGTATGCTTACATACAATGTTATTGGTGCAGTGTAACATGTACATCCAGATGATGTGTACACCAGGCTGATTTACATTTTGAATGTCATGAAATATACATGGTGTTGTACATTTAACACCAAATACACACTTTGCTGTGTTGTTTACGGTACTGAAGATGGCATGTCAATGTTTGCAATTTATATATTGTTCCTTTGCATTATAGGTATATCTCCAGTATGACTGATCATGGTATGTATATTTGCTGACATCTCTCATAAGATGTGGCTACCTCAATCTTCCTATAATTATTGGAACTAAAAACCCAACATATTGGTTTAAACACAAATGTTACATATATGTACTTTCTGTATCATGTATATGCATTTAGCTACTCTTGAGCTTTCATGTGCATTGTATTACAAAATGATTACTCACATTTCATCACATTTTATGTATGTTTCCTTATAATTTCCATTAATGTAATATAGAGGTGGTTGGAGAAAAGGGGATAACTGTACTTATTTGTTTACTTACGGGAGCACATTCATCACTAGCATAGACACACTTTTTAAGACAACTGTTTGTGTCTCTATCAATTGGTGTAGGATCCATGTATAACACCGACAAATGATAACACCAGCTTTATTATGGTAGCTTATATCATCATATTGACTATACTATGTATTTCTAAACGATTAATAAACACAGTAAACTATACTTAGTTAGGTTAATGAAATATACACAGAAACGTACTTCATAACATGATGGTGATGTCATATTCAGAACATCATGCATTGGAGGGGACCATAACATCTGGCCAGTAACATTATTTGCTACAGTCCCAAACCATTTTATCTACATACCCATGTAACAAGAGATTTTAAAAATAAATGGCTACTTGGTTGTAAGTGTCCTTTACATTGGGAGAAGGAGTGGCTCACTGAGTAAAGACACACACTGGAACTGATAGTTTGAAGCAGGGGAGTCTGGTTCAATTCCCGGTGTGGGCTCCTTGTGACCTTGGCCAAGTCACTTTATCTCCCTGTGCCTCATGCGGCAAAAAAACATTTGTACGTTCCACGGGCCAGGGACCTCAGGCTGAAACATGTGTCTGTAAATCGCTGCGTACAACTAGCAGCCCTATACATGAACATGCTCATATTATTATTATTATTGTTACATAGTTTCGACAGTCATACGTTCCATTACATATTAGAATACACAAATGTGTTAGCAGAGTGGGAATGGTTGTTATATATAAAACACACCATGTCATAAAATGTTAGTAGTCATTAAAGAACACTCAATAAAAATTCATGAGGCACTCTTTTGCAACATCATTATGTTAATTAAGTGCTTATGCAATATAGGCATAAGGGTATCACATTTTTAATTGTTTGTTAATAAGCGCTGCAAGCAATATAAAATTAGTTCCATATGTAGTATAGTAGTCGGTGGCTCCTCCTCACAATCATCTCATATAAAGGTAGACTCTTCTGAAATCATACATTGATCCGATTGTATCTTCCCCGACATCTCTGAAATACAGCAAACACATGATGGTCAAAGATGGCACCTTACTAGATATGCATCCGTGACAACGCGTTACGCAGCTCTATATGATTGTGTAGATACACACGTCACTCACTTATATGTTAGAAGTAAAACTGTTCATCAGTATGTAATGTTTCTTTAAATTTGTAGCAGGCATAACTATGTATAAGAAGTGAACGTTGCCTGTATACTGAAAGATGTGCGCGCACATCTTTGTGTGCGCACGCACTTCACGCTTGGCTCCACTAACTGTTAGCGCATGCGCAAAACAAAGCGTACGTTGTGCGTTCAATACATGTTGAAAATACCAGTAAACATAACATCTTTATTTCAAATACAATGAAGACGAAACTACATTCGTTCTAAACGAGTACATCTGTATTCTTTTTAAACAGACGTGTTTGAACAGAAAGCACGGCCGATAACACAATGCGCAAATGCAATACGTGTGACGTCATGTTAAGCCAGCGTGAAACGCACGCTAACACTCCTCCCACTCAATTAACATTCGGCTAACGCCCAGGGTACGCCTACAAACACTGAGCCGCACGCATCACACACTGCAGTTACCGTTACTATAACAAAACATGACAGCCAATAGGCTTTGAGGCGCGCACGTCGCTTGGGGGCGGGACTTACATCACTAATCCTTTTTAAGGACGCCTTGGCCCATGACAAGGGTCCCACGTCATACGTGGTGGACCCGGTTTTCAATGTTGTAGATGTTGCATGATAACAAAACAGGTATGTGTTAGAGTAATGGTAAAATGTTGCTAATATGTTTAAAGGGATAGGAAAGTACGTATATTTATTCCGTCAGCAATGTGTACTACTCTTTCAGGTCCTACTATATTGTATTAGGAAACAATTTGTTTGTGATCGCTACATGTTATGCAGTCTGCAATGTTACGCTGTATCCACGCATTGAAAGTGAAAATGGTGGTTACAAAAAAAAAAAAAATTTAAACGCAGAGTCAACGCATAACGATTGTTATATTTACCATTCTTCTAGAATTAACTCTTCGCCTGGCTGCAACTGGTCGCTCCAGAAATGCAAGCCATTTTCATCCACGCTTAACCCAACCGCTGAATCCAGTATGGCACATATCTCCTCCAGGATGCGCTCATAGGAATCGCCACTGCTTTCTTCAAATAATTGGTCGGGAGGTAGGTTCATTTCTTCCGGTTCCCATTCCAATGCAATTTCAGCTGAAAGGCTTGGTACATAATCATAGTACTTTTGTTCTTGTACAATGTGGGTTTCAGGAATGGAGGCTGCAGATATTGCAGCACGTATCGATTCAAACGGATCAGTAGTAGCGGATACATTGCTATTGCCATTAGGAATAAATATGCCTTTCACGACAATATAAGTGCCGTCTTTCAGGATAAATTGTTTTTCCGGGGCAATCTTCCAGAAACCATAGGTGTGTTGTAGCTTATCCTGGTCACGTTCAAAAAAGTCATTACTTGATAAAGTGAATCTTATTGAGGAATTAAAATTCCGTGCATGCTTACGGTCTTGGTAATAAGGATATTTTGCTCGAATGAAATCATCGATTTGGCGTGTGCTTGCTTTCTGTCCGCGACTGTTCAAGATGGCTTCACAGATCATGTACTTATACCCTAAAAGGGGATTAATATTGTTAACGAATTCATCAGCCATGTCTGAGTAGCACAAAAGCTGTGTGCAGGTCTGTGTTATTTGCTCATCAAAATGAATGTGCTGAATGGCTAACAAACTCCTGTTTTTCCTTGTCAAGGTCAACAAAAGTAACTACTTTGACTCCTTATTTCAAACGCCAATTGGATTTGTTTGTCTAATTGGGTTAACAGTTGTGGTTCGTGATATGGGACTGTGGGAGAAACATTTCTCCTTCTTTTATCTCGTTTGTGAAAAACATCCCTAGACTGTGAATGCGTTCACATAGTGTTTTTTTGAAAACTAACAAAGACCAGTGTGTGAAAATATTTCTTAGCCAGGCATATCAGTAAAAACACACCTGCAAAAAGAAATGTTTTTTCCCCGCTTACATTTCTGTGTGTATGTGAAAGTCTGGTTAACTCCCTGTCTGCATGAGTTTAAATACGTGTGTATATATATATATATATATATATATATATATATATATATATATATATATAAATATATCTCTTATAAAAATATATATATATTTATATATAATATTTTATTTTTTTTTATATTGCAGGAGTACACACAACATTGATGGCATTAAGTATACCTTGTATGAAACCTATTTAAATGGTGAGAAACATGATTGAATTAAGTAATAAACATTTGTTTAAGCACAATACTGTTAGAGTCTCATACTTAGGATATTTCTCAAACATTAGGCCTGTATTATTAAAATAGTGTGCTTTCACAAGGAAGCATGAAGTGTATTAGTTTGTGTATACCAGTTTATATAGTACTATATATATATATATATATATATATATATATATATATATATATATATATATATATATATATATATATATATATATATATATACACATATATACATATATATATACACATATATACATATATATATACACATATATACATATATATATACACATATATACATATATATATACACATATATACATATATATATATACACACTCACACACTCACACTCACACTCACTCAGTGTGTGTGTGTGTGTGTGTGTGTGTGTGTGTATATATATTATTATACATTCTGAGATGTTATAGAAACGAACACACAACTGATTAAAGGACAAAATTACAATGGCCAAGCAAGGCAAAGGTAAGTAATAATTTACACATAATCCTGCTGTACACGTACAAGAAAGATGTTTGCACTTACTTAGGTGTTTTAATAATTGCATGTGACTAATATGCATATGCAATTCTTACATCAATTAACACACCCAAATGCAATGTTTTGCTGCAAAGTCAATGGCAGCTTCTCTAAACTTAGCAACTGGCTCCTGGTGGACCATTACTGAACAGACGATTACAACATAAATATTTATAACACAATTAATTATGAGTGTTAACATTTCCAAAACTTCACGTGTACAAGAACATAGTTGAAAGTTTGGAAACAACACAGTCTTCAGCATACATACAATAGTAATTAGATAATGTGAAGTCAACAAAACAAGGCCAAAGACATATTTTCTGAATTATAACATTTATTTTTTTTGTTCCTTTTGCGAGCGAGTAACAGGCCTGCTTGTTGTCTCTTGAATTTTCCTTTTTCTTTTGCCACCAACTTTAGGCACAACAGAGCCACTTTGAGTGGCCTCTGGCACTTCACGGGCAGGGCTTGTGGCCAGTGACTGTTCACCTACGGGGCTTGTGGCCAGTGACTCACCTACAGGGCTTGTGGCCAGTGACTCACCTACAGGGCTTTTGGGCAGTGATTCACCTACAGGGCTTTTGGGCAGTGATTCACCTACAGGGCTTTTGGGCAGCGATTCACCTACAGGGCTTTTGGGCAGCGACTCACCTACAGGGCTTTTGGGCAGCGACTCACCTACAGGGCTTTTGGGCAGCGATTCACCTACAGGGCTTTTGGGTAGTGACTGTTCACGGACAGGGCTTGTGCCCAGTGACACATGTGAGCAAGTTGGTAGACACTGCACAAGTGATGGTTGGTCTGTTTCATGTGTGTCTTTTGTTGTTTTTGACCAAAAACTGGTCAGTAGTAACTGCTTGTATTTTGTTTTTGTGGGCTCCTTTGTAGGTGTCAGCTGCTGATTTTGTACAGATGGCAGTGGTAGTATGTCGTCAGGAACCTGCACAGCAATCTCTGCTACTTGACCGGTAACATTTGGGCCTGGTGAATGAATATCAGATGAATGTGGTGAAAACTGACCTGCATGAACAGATCCTGGCTGGGAGGTGTTGAATTGTGGTACATTAGTCATTCTCCAGTAATTAGCTTGTGTTTGCTGAACAACTAATGCTTCGAATGAGGTGTTGATTTTTTGCAACTGTTTAGGCACTTCAATGAAGACTCTGTGGAGATGTGCCAATTGTGATACTGTTTCTTCCTGCAGTCCAATCATCCTTTCCAGCACTGTCATCATGTCTGAATGGCGACGATTTTCTGCGTCCACTATTTTTCCCTCTGAAGCTACAATTGCATCGTATGTGGAAGTTGATGGACGATTTGGCGGTACAACAGTTTCTATTGGCACCTCTTCATGGTCACATGATTGTATTTCAGTCTCTTCTGTGGCGTCATCCTCATCATACTCATCATCCTCATCACCATGATGTTCTAAAAAGAAATGTACACATTATTAAATGGCATGTTAATGTATGCTGTGTTACTATGTAATTGTACTGTGTCCTAAGTAACACCTAACATGTTAGCATACGTTTTATAACCTCATTAAAAACTACCTTGACTTACGAATAATGTTTGGACTCAGTATGAAATATGAATGAATGAAAAGTTGCTCTAAACTCAGAAGTCCTACATGATAATTAACATCACTAACACAATACATGTTGCCTTACACTTAATTTTCACTGACACTAAGTAATCCTATTTAAAGAAGATGTGCAAAACAAATAATGCACATGACAACATAACATATAGAAGAGCACATATTATATGGCCAGCAAATGATACACTCACCTTCTAGTAGTGTTGAGCTGGCTGACCCAGGTGAAGACACTTGTTCCATCTCAGGTGACACATGTCCTCCAGGGGCAACTATATATAACAATAACATAAGTTTTACATTTACATGTGTAAATATTGAACAAACACTTATTGTATGTTCTGTATTTATGATTAACTAACAACATCAGTTCCTTAACCGAAAATGTGTGTGAAAGTGAACATAAATAGTTGTAATAACACTGTACATGCCTGTGTACTTAGAATTTTTGAGTTCCCTAACATACAACATACTATGTTTCTGCAGTAATGCGTGAGGATAAATAGATTAAATGAGTACATAAAAATCATATGTTGTGTAGTGATATCAGTATCATAATGTACATAACTATCATGAGATGACCATTCACAATGGTTATCATGAAGGTGGTCATATTGCAAAAAGTGTTGTTTTTGGTAGAGGATATGTGTGGTACATTAATCGAAGATGTGGCACACCTGAATGTGGCTGTGACTCAACAAGACAACACATGCAGTGTGTGATAATGTGTCTTTGATAGTAGTTCAACTATAGATATGAGTGAACTAATGTGTGACGTACGCTTTGATAAGTAATGAGTTGTTGGGGCATTTAGTAGCTAGAGTTAAGCTTTCAAATGAGTGTGATTAACTTCAGTTGTGCTATTCAGGTTGTAAGAAAGGTATTCCCTTCCCCAAAAAGCCTAATCAGCCACACCTTTCAATGACTTGAAACAGGTGCAAATGGTGTGAACTAAGTTGACCGTGAAATGAGGCTGTAATTAGTGTGTGTGCTGAACCCCACCCCCTCTGTTGAAGTGTATGCTGTGATGAGATATTAATTGCAGCTGCTTTAACACAATGGTAGATGAGCTAAGTAGTCATCTGCAGTGTTTAAGTTATGAAAACAATGACATAACATATGCTACGTGTGCCTCATTATGCTGTCTGTATATGACATAAAGCAAAAATGGACCTTTTCATAAGCAACTATAGATGTGTTAGTGCCAGTGATGTTTGTAGGCCGTTACATGCAATTTCTTTGATGCATGCTTAAAATAGGCAGTAATGTCATGTTTGTCGGAGTAAAATCAATAAAATACACAATAACATGATACATATTTCTGTTCTGTACCTGTAGCTACTAATAATTTCTCATGAACATGTGTTACACGTGTACTACCCTGTTGTTCCCCATCTTCGCCCACCATCAATTGCTTCCACTGCAGCTATGCATTTTGGGAATTCACATGTAAATGAGCACGCAATGGCACGTGCTATATTAGTTACTGCTTTTAGTAGGACTACTACATATATGTCTATTTTGAGATATATATATACAGAATCAGACATATACATATATAGATGCAGGTATGCTTATATTGTGAAGACAGTATAAAAAGCAGTGTAACTATGCAAAATAACTGTAAGCAACGACACGCCTAGTACAGTAATATTTATCACCTGCTGGAAATTGTGACGGATAAATTCCAATGTCACGGTCACCAGCCAAGCCTTCCACGACGACGGTAAGTAATTTTGGCCGAAGCAGCTCCTCCAATGGAGTCAATATGAGACGTTGTGGTGTGGGCCCACCTCCAGTGCCAGTAGCATGCACGCGTTGGTCTTGTATTTTCTTTTTCAATTTGGACCTAATATCATCAAATCTTTTCCGACAATGATACTTGTCCCTGACACGATTCCCACAGGCATTGACACCAATGACTATTGTGTCCCACATTTCTTTTTTGCTTGCTGCACTTGTCCGCCCTTGAAAAACATATAAAAGATATGAGGTAAATGAATAATAATATAAGCACCAGTTTCCTACACTGCTAGCTGTTCCAAGTGATAGCAAACATGCTGTTTTATGTGTAATATGTGCAGCACATGAGCATTCACTACTAAACCTATACATGTAAGCAAGGTTGCATTCATATTGTATGCAGTTCTGGCAAATTGACCGCCTGTGTTTATTTGTCCTTGTAAGGCATGATAAAAAGCTGTGTTTCCACACTAATGAACATAGAAAGATATTGTGTACCCATATTTGCATATGAACAAAACTCAGATGACCTAGGATCACATGTATTTGAATAATAAATGTAAAGTTACACTTACCTACTAAATGTCCATATATACTGTCATAGTGCTCCAGAATGCCAGTGACAAGAGCCCTATTTTCCTGGTCATTGAAGCGAGGATTACGTGGCTTCTCCACACGTTTTTTCCGAGCAGGTTTAGGGTCAGAGCTTGGCTGGTGCTGACTGGACTCTCCTTCTTCCAATGGAAGAGCCTCCAAAAGCTGGCCACCAGCAAGCACGCCACCACCATCCACCCCATCAGCAACTGCGCCACCAGCAGCACTCCCAGCACCAGCACTCCCACTCCTAGCACCAGCACTCCCACTCCTAGCACCAGCACTCCCACTCCTAGCACCAGCACTCACACTCCTAGCACCAGCACTCCCAGCACCAGCACTCCCACTCACAGCAACAGCACTCCCACTCCCAGCACCAGCACTCCCACTCACAGCAACAGCACTCCCACTCCCAACAACAGCACTCCCACTCCCAACAACAGCACTCCCACTCCCAGCAACACCACTCGCAGCACCAGCACTCCCACTCCCAACAACAGCACTCCCACTCCCAGCAACACCACTCGGTGCACCAGCAACATCACTCCCCTGAACAGAACGTTCACTCCGACGCGTACTCCCACGAGTAGCACTCCCACTCCCACCAGCATCACTCTTCCCACGCTTTGCGGGCATACTTCCAGCACTCACAAAAAACAGACAAGAAATGTACAGGCAATCACACGACCCACTTCCACATATAAAACAAGACAAAGATGTAAACAAAACAACAAAGGACAAAGCTCACCCAATACACAACAAGTCTCTCAGTCAATATGCAAATGTTCAATCGTCCAGCTCTGTGCGTCTCTCTCTCTCTCTCACTCCCAACAACACAGAGAATGATTAGCAGTACACGTTGCCTTTAAATATGGCGCGCAATCAAAAACATGCTTGTTTCGCCTGATTCAGCAAGATTTGTGATTGTGCAACCTAACAGCACCCCGCCACGCACGCCGATACACCTGTGTGTGATCGGCTCATCATCGTGAGAGTGGGCGGATTTGTTTTCTGGTTGATTTTGAATGTATTCGGCACTTACTGCATACGGAGAGGGAAAAACGCCAATAACATGACTAATCGATAAGCTTGCCGATTTCACATAATCGTCGCTTACTGCATGAGGCCCTTAGACTGAAGCTAGCATATGAATATGCAGTAGTGCGCAAGTTGTTTTCAACCTAAAGAAATCCAAACTTTAGGTAATTCTAGGTACTCTAGGGATTTTCTAAGCCATATTGGGAGGAACCACAAAGGACTTAATGGTGTTTGCACAATGAGTTTTACACATTATCTCTTTCGCCATACTTAGTTTAAATAAACATGTCGTAATTTGTCCTCAGAGCAAATAGATCTCAGAGACAACACAAAGCAGGAATTTTTTAAATAAAATATGCTGCTATACTGACGTACAGTACTAATGAACTAAAATAATTATTTATAATCATCATGCAGATGTACAAATCCATAAAGGAACCAGTGCTGCAGTTTTAAATTCTGGACTATATATATATATATATTTTTATATATATATATATATATATATATATATATATATATATATATATATATATATATATATAAGCAAAAAATTGTAGCGCCAAAAAAGTACCGTGATATATTAAATGTGATAATAGAACTATAGTTCCATCAATAGGATGGATTGTGTATATGATATTAAAAGTGCATAAAATAATATAGTGAAAATTCAAACAACATATAATATGAACAATACTACCTAATAAGCTATACTAAAACACAACCAAATTGATATGCATAGAAAGTGTAAAACGTGCTAAAAGAAAAAGAGGAAAAAATATTGTAAAAAAAAGTCCAACCAGTCCTTCAATAGTTAGTCCATAATGGTGGGTATTAGGTGTAGATAAAGGGGTCTTCGGCTGCTCTCACACGGGGTTAACCACCTCCACAGATATCTAAAAACAGAAAAAGAGAGAGAGCGCAAGCCCCATAGCATAACACTGTATGTTTATTGTAAAAAAGGGGAAGGAGGGTGGGGGGTGGGGGGGATTGGAAACGCACTCACAAGATTAAAATATATAAAAGGCAGTTTGTGAATTAATATCACCACCATCCGGTTCTGTAGCAGGATAACGTCTTTGTGGACTCCTCCAGGACTGCCAAACGAAATCACCATGAACCAGGTACCAGGGGCTCCGTTTGCCGTCTGTATGCTGTCCCGAAATCAGCTCTCCACTTAAAATGGCCGCTTGTAATGTATCCACGCTTGGTTTGGCCTCGTGCGCGTGCGCAGCGTCGTCGTGACGTAATTGCGCTGTCAGTTTCCCTGACGTGTTTCGTCACCAACGAGAAAGTCGCCCGTTGGTGACGAAACGCGTCAGGGAAACTGACAGCGCAATTACGTCACGACGACGCTGCGCACGCGCACGAGGCCAAACCAAGCGTGGATACATTACAAGCGGCCATTGGAAGTGGAGAGCTGATTTCGGGACAGCATACAGAGGGCAAACGGAGCCCCTGGTACCTGGTTCATGGTGATTTCGTTTGGCAGTCCTGGAGGAGTCCACAAAGACGTTATCCTGCTACAGAACCGGATGGTGGTGATATTAATTCACAAACTGCCTTTTATATATTTTAATCTTGTGAGTGCGTTTCCAATCCCCCTACCCCCCACCCTCCTTCCCCTTTTTTACAATAAACATACAGTGTTATGCTATGGGGCGTGCGCTCTCTCTCTTTTTCTGTTTTTATATATATATATATATATATATATATATATATATATATATATATATATATATATATATATATATATATATATATATAAATGACAGGATCACAGATTCTGTATGCTAGAGTGAGGTGCAGTATATGTGTTTTCGAGCATGCCTGAGGTTAAACTCCTCTGGAGAAGCAATCAGCTACTGTAGGGTGTTCTAATTAACTGCTTAGTGCAAAGCATTTTAAAGGTAGCCAGTGAGCTGCCAAAGTGGAGAGATTTTCCCCAATCAGTAACGACGCTGGTTGGTAGTGCTACCCCACTTGTTGGTGCATGTTGGGTACCTTCCTTTATGCAGCTTGCACAACTTAGGCCTCACTTCATGGATGGAGGCAGATGCAGTGTCTCACGATGCAGGGCCTCTGACACAACTCCCCTCACCACTGGCAGCTGCACACTTGGTCTGTGAAGAGTGAGGAGTTCCTCACTGGAGTCTGTCCTGCCCCGCTTAGTCACCGGATTGTCACTAGTGTGAAAGTTTCCCTAACTATGGCCTTCCCTACAATACTCTACTGCTGGGATTGAGGCCTAGTTTGGGCCTTTGGGGAAACTCTTTCCTAGTCCCAGGCAGCCTGACTGGCTCCCAGGACAGTGTGTACACTCAGTGTGCTCCTCCAGCACTGACTCCACATGTCAGACACAATGTTTCATACCCAGCTCAGTGTCAGAGTTCAAGTCTTTTAGTCCATCCCTGCCTCTTCAGAGTCAGCCTCAGGAGCTGTGTAAATGCCCCCAGTGGCTAGGAGGAATATCCTGCTACACCAGGAAGAAAAGGGGACGTCAAAACAAAAGTGATCATAAAATAGCAAGGTGGACTTACAAAGCTAATATATAGGGAGGAAATTAAATGTTCAGAACCATTAGCTGTTCTATTAAAAGCAGATGAACAAAGCAGTTCATACATTAACATTTAAAATTAAAATGACAAAAACTAAAATAATAATTATATATACAGGCATACTCCGCTTTAACATACGCAATGGGACCGGAGCATGTATGTAAAGCGAAAATGTACTTAAAGTGAAGCATTACCTTTTTTCCACTTTACAATGCATGTACTGTACTGCAAACATCATATACATGCATAACTGATGTAAATAAAGCATTTGTAACCAAAATAAATACAGTAGGCTTTATTGAAATAAAATCTTTAATGTCAGCTGATTTTTCTTATAAGTGCTGACAGATACAACATGGATGAATGGAAAATTATTTTAAAAATATGTAGGAAGGATGAAGGAGAGGGCATATCTTCTACTGTACAGTATTTTTACTGAAAGAGCATGAAGGTGAGGTGCATTTATTTGACTGACTGATATATATTTGGGACTTTGATTTGTGACTTTGGTGAAACCAACACAGTACAATACTGTACAGTACAGTGTTTTACAATGCTGTGCTTCCTTAGGCCGTGTGTATAGTGCCCGCGACCTGCAACATCACCCATCCCAGCTAGCGAAAGGAGGGGGCGGGGGGGAGGAGGAGGAGAGCAGAGGGAGAAGAGCCAGGAGCAGTGCGGGTGGAATCACTGCAAAAGCTGCTGATTGATGACGTGCCCGATCTGCCCGTTCCCCCTGCCATCTGGCCCTGTTCCCCCTTACCCCTTACCTGCACTCCCGCTCAGTTAGGGACCACAATGAAGGAGGTTGCAGTATTGATGAGGCGTGCACGCACGCCGCCCCCTGGTGTCCGTACTCGCGAAGCATGCGTACGTACACAGGGGTATGGTGCAACTAAAAATAAATGTACGTACTTGCGAGTGTATGTAAAGCGGGTGTACGTAAAATGGGGTGTGCCTGTATATAACAACAAATACAGGCAATGGATAACATTCAGGATCTCCAGAAGTAAGGGAGTTAACAAATTACAATTGTAATAATATCAAGAAAAAACTAACTGAGCTTACTCACAGCCTAAAAAGCATTGAGGCCTATTTGAATATTTAAATCCAGAGGTTGCTGTGTATGGAGTTTATGGATCGACATACCTTTTGTATGTGATAGAATTTAAAACTATTTTCCCCTTTACAGCTCACAGGCACATGATCAGTATCTAAATATATTAACCCTTTTGGATTAGACTGTTGGTATTTTTCAAGTGTAGTGGGACACAACTCTATGTGTTTAAAGCCCCAGTTGTATGTTCCTAATATGTTCTAGATTCGTACTCTGAGGAAGAATTGTTCATTGTACATACTGTACTTTATACTGCATGGGCAAACCAAAAGATGCACAACATAATTACTGCGGCAATTAATAAAAGTGGGAATTTTATATTCCTCCTTATTATTTGATGAAAATGTCTGTTTTTTCATGGCCACATTTAGAGGCTTTGCAACGATCAAATTGAAAAAAAAATTAAAAAAACTTTGGGTTGTAAGTAGATAGGAAATATCTGTGATAAAGCAGCGGGAAGGCAGGAAACGCATCAGAGGACTACTACCTGTACATTATGTTTGTGGTTTGGCTTTATGTCTATTAAATAATAGAATTTTACCCGCCTCCAGTCCAGCTCTTTGCATTGCTCAAACCTTACTTTTTTTCTACATTTGGGTTGTAAGGGTAACCAACTATTCAAAGGCTTCGGTTAATTCATAAGAAGACTTGGTGCCAATTTGTTTTTTTAGATTGTTGGCCTTTGTAGAAATAAGCAGTGGTCTATCAGGCCAGAATTCTATTCAACTAGAATCTTGTCTGAGTACCTGCCAATGTCTCTGAATTGTGTTTTTTATTTTTTAGAATCAATTAATCAAATTTGAAGTAATTAGACCAATTTTATTTCTATTAAGGTACTCTAAAAACAGTTCTTTGCATGGGGGCATTGCTTTTCCAAATAAATAATATATCATTTATATACTGTATCTTTCTAAAATTGAGATATATTGGATGAAGCGATTGTTATCCCAACTATAGATTTTCTCCCACATTCCCATAAATACATTTGTGTAACTGGGTGCGAATTTAGTCCCCATTGCTGTTCCACATGTTTGTAAATAAAATACATCTTCAATAAAAATGGAAATGTGAGTTAAAATAAAAAAAAATATACAATGCATAATAAATCTTTCTGCTCATTGGCTATATATTTTTGATTGAGTATTTTATTTCATTAACACCCAAATCATGTGATATACAAGTATACAGAGCTTGTTTATCGCATATGACCCATAGATAATTTTCTTTCCATTCAATAGTCTCAAAAAATGGGGGGGAAAGGAGAACAACAAAATGAATGTGTCTCCTAAAAGAATTCACTATAATGCACTCCTACTTAATTTAAAATTTAACTTTTAATATATTTCCATAAAACATATGTTACCAAAAGCGTCGTGTATAATACATTAAAAATAAATTAAATTGGCATTAACTAGCGTCTGTGTCAGTGAATGTGTGTTAGAGTGGTCTCAAACAACAATTAGTAGTAGAGGCTTCTAGACACAGAACGCTGCTTGGTCAGGGTATAAACCCCTCTGGGGCACCTATGAGATCAGGTACACAATTATTATTAAATAAATAAATACACGTAGACACTCAGTGACTAAGATGTGTCGTAAGGCTCCAGCAGTCCTGCTTGGTTTGTAAACCACAGTGCACAGAAAGATGTTAGTTGTACATGTATTGCCAACCAATATATATTAAAGTGCTACTGATAGTATGGTGATGGAGGGTAGATGATTCATAGCTTAGTGAAGCAAATGTTCACAGCATATTAATCATTGAATCATTCTACAACACACTCCAAATGGTTAAATCATATAAAGAGCAGGAAGGCTTGCACACTGAGTGTTAGTAAAGTACCCAATTCAGATCTACATAGATAAAGCCAGGTAGACTACAAAACACTACATAAAAGCAGCTCCAAGTAGGAGACTGACAACATGGCGCGTCATGTTGTCAGTCTCCTACTTGGAGCTGCTTTTATGTAGTGTTTTGTAGTCTACCTGGCTTTATCTATGTAGATCTGAATTGGGTACTTTACTAACACTCAGTGTGCAAGCCTTCCTGCTCTTTATATGATTTAACCATTTGGAGTGTGTTGTAGAATGATTCAATGATTAATATGCTGTGAACATTTGCTTCACTAAGCTATGAATCATCTACCCTCCATCACCATACTATCAGTAGCACTTTAATATATATTGGTTGGCAATACATGTACAACTAACATCTTTCTGTGCACTGTGGTTTACAAACCAAGCAGGACTGCTGGAGCCTTACGACACATCTTAGTCACTGAGTGTCTACGTGTATTTATTTATTTAATAATAATTGTGTACCTGATCTCATAGGTGCCCCAGAGGGGTTTATACCCTGACCAAGCAGCGTTCTGTGTCTAGAAGCCTCTACTACTAATTGTTGTTTGAGACCACTCTAACACACATTCACTGACACAGACGCTAGTTAATGCCAATTTAATTTATTTTTAATGTATTATACACGACGCTTTTGGTAACATATGTTTTATGGAAATATATTAAAAGTTAAATTTTAAATTAAGTAGGAGTGCATTATAGTGAATTCTTTTAGGAGACACATTCATTTTGTTGTTCTCCTTTCCCCCCCATTTTTTGATTCACTTTTCAGTTCACAGTTTGCACCCACTTCTTTGGATTACCATTCATTCACCTATTATTTGCTTCTATTGGTGTGGTTTTGTGATCACTCCCTAACTCTAGTGCTTTTTCTGGACCATTCAATAGTCTGCCATATCTTTAACAGTTCAATGGAATATTTGATATGATTTTAGAGCCTCAAATTTACTTTCTAGGAAGTGATCAACGTAATCAGATAAGTTAATTGTTAGGCGCCCTACTCCTCTCCAAAAATCCACATTTCCGTGTCTTGAGGTAGTTACTGTAACGGCACCTCTACGTACAGTATAATCTATATAATTTCAGGTTACGCTGAACGGTCTTTAGGGGATATGCGATGTTAAGGTAAACACCTCTTTTGCATATCATTAGCACTAATGGCCATAAATATAATAACCATACATTATTTAATGAGTAGCACTGGGATAACGTTATTTTATTTGCTTTAGTGCATGTGTGTTATAATTAACCTAACATTAACCTAAATTAAATAGGCTAACAGAGATTTGTGGATCCGCCCTATAGTGTCCATGACAGTAAGAGTATGTTGATATAGAGGGGTTACATGTTGCTACCTCATTCCAATTCCAGTTTGTAATGAAAAAAGAAGCTCATAAGTGATTCTTCTGCTATGATTTTTAAGGACAGACACCAGTATTGGCCAGGATATTGTTTAAAAAAAACAACATTTCACATTTACCCTTAAGAGAACACCCATCAGTGTAAAGTTAAACTATTTAGTTGTATTTTTCAGAAACAATACTAGCTATAGACTAGTGCTTATGAGAATTATGTACAGTTACATTTACTTCAGGGTTTTGTCTTTGCTTGCTTCATGTGAGGTCATTTAGTAATGGTTGTCTCAAATTACATTCTCCACGTTGGCAGTTAACAAATATATACATCTTTATTCACTACAATATTTATTTCAGATAAAACCTAGCAGAAACCCTATTTTTAGATGCTATAAGCTTAAAAAAATATTTTGTTATGATAAAGGTTATTCGCCCAATATGACCTCAAACTTTTCAGTGACAGAGATAACTATAACATACGTTTCTAGTTGTTTTGTATTGTAGATATTGTAGTGAAGCATATCATTATGTTAGAAAAACAATTGACTTTAAGGGCCAGATCCACAAAGGTCTATTAACTCGTGGCTCATAACGTGACCTTGCCTAAAACAGTAGAAGACATAATTTCCCTACTAAATTGCCGGAAACAAATCTAATTAGTATGTGCACATTCAAACAAAGTTTACCTCCCTTCAAAATCCCTTGTCCGTTTCATAAATAAACCCAATATTTACATGAAGCATATTATTAAATAATGAGCAGAAAAATATCAACACACAAGCCAATGCCAATTTAAAATGAAATAATGGAGGCAGTTTCATTATGTTTTTATTAGAATATATATTTTTATTAGTGTATATATATATTATTATTATTATTTTCCATCAAAAATATTTATCTTTAATTTAGTTAATGCGTAATAAATATTTCTTAACTATTAGCCTAATAGGTTGTTTTACTGCATGTTCTAATCAATTTGATTCCTGCAACCACTGTAAAGAGGTTAAATCATCAGTATCCTTACCTCCAATGTGGCAAGCTCCCTATTCTTTATACAGTATGTACTTTTATGTCTGAGTCTTTTATCCCTCTTTATTTTTTTTAAAATAGATTGTGTGCTTTTACTGTAAAGTACTGCCAACAAGTTTGGTGTTAAATAAAAATGTTTTTTCAGAAGTATGGATACTGTCATTTTTATGTTTAATCAAATATGTCAAACTGTATTTTTATTGTGACAGAAGCTACTGTATAGTGTCTTTGGTCTTTTTCTTAAAAGAAAAAATAAATGCGTATAAATTTGACAACCTCCAAGCAAAGTTGTTATATCTTTTTATTTTGATTAATACAATGTGTAAGTATTCAGGAGAACAAAGAATGTTTCCCTTGCCAGGATTTTCAGTGGCTTGGCAAGCCCTTCCATCCACATGTTTACAAGAGCATGTACAGTATTATAATTTTAAATATTAAATATAAATATAAATATAAATATGACAAATAGGTTCCTCAAAAGACGTACCAGTTACATGAAGTAGTTACATAGTAACTGTGAAAAGTTTGAAAAAAGACACATACGTCCATCAAGTTCAACCTACTCTAAATTTAGACGAAAGATACTTTATCCTATATTTGTACTTACAGTGTATTGATCCAGAAGAAGGCAAACAAAAAACTCCAGTGAAATACTGGTATCAACTAATTATATCTCATAAGTGTAGTGATATATCTATTATATCTGCTATCACAGTCTCCATGGATAATGAATTCCACATTTTAACTGCACTTTCTGTAAAGAACCCTTCCCTTTTGTTGCTGGTGAAATCTCCTTTCCTTCAACCCTAAGTGATAACCCTGTGTCGTTTGTACTGCTCATGGGATGAAAAGTTATTTTAAAAGCTTGTTTTGTCCCCAAATGTATTTGTATATAGTTATCATATCCCCTCTTAGACGCCTCTTTTCTAATGTAAACAAATTTAATTTAGCTAGCCTCTCCTCATAAATCAGATTATACATCCCCTTTATTAATGTGGTGGCTCTTCAATGCACTTTCTCTAGATCCATAATGTATTTTCTAAGGAGTGGTGCCAAAAATTGTACTGCATATTCAAGGTGAGGTCTTACTATTGCTTTATAAAAGGGCATATGTTTACTTCCCTTCCATCCTTTGCCCATTTAATGCAAGATAAAATCTTGTGTTGCATTTGCCGCCATTACATGACCAGAACACCAAGATAAACTCTAAGCACTAAACACAGTTTCTCAGGGGAAAATTAATGCGATAGATTAATGTAGATTATGTTCTTCTTTAAGAACTAAAACATTCTTATTATATATACTGTTTCTATCAATCTATATAACATATACAAATATTTTTTTCTGGATACACAGTTTAACAGTAGCAAATTATATATATATATATATATATATATATATATATATATATATATATATATATATATATATATATATAAGTATACATTACCGCATAGCAGCAAAAAGGGAGACAGCACTCAGGTGAATGAAAATAAATGTATTAAATACAGCACATAACTCCAACGTTTCGATCCCACAGGGGGATCTTCCTCAGGGTGGTGCAACAGACACAGGACAGTGAGTGACTTATATACCCCAACACCCAAGTGACATAAACATCTCCACATCATCAGAAAGCATCATCATCTGGCGACAAAACAGCTGTGCATAATACAATTTAATTAGATCATGCTCCAACTCCATGTCTGTACTCCTATTGGGGAATCCAAGTCACATGATCAAACCCAAGCTGTCAGTGTCATTGCATGTAAACAAACTGATGCTGCATCAGCAGGCCCGGTTTTCAAGGCAACAACATGTGTGCTCAACTCTTTAAAGGCAGCAGACACCGGTGGTTGTCATGTGTACTGCACGTGTATAGATACACCACTGCAAATGTGTATGTGCTGTAGCAGTGATGAATTTACTTCTAAACAGCACCTAAGAATAACAGATACTGGCATGCGTATATCAGTAGAATCCTATGACAGATAGAACCCGCTGTAATCCCAGTCGGGTAACCCATAATAAACCTGTCGGCGTCACATGCTGCATGGATATACATAGGTTGCTAGTTAACCCCTAGTATACCAGTACTGCTAAAGACACAAAGTGCGATCAAATAAAGGAACATACTGTCTGTAGAACTACATAAATATACAATATACGGACCTGCAAAAATGTGGAATAAAGAACACCCAATACACAGTGAGGGTAAAGTGAAGAGAACCGGGAGGGGAAAATAAAATCAATGGAAGAAGCTGAACGACAAGGATATACAAGCTGTAGTAAAATATACTGTATAATAAATGCCTTTTACATAATCATTTTGAACTACGCTGATCCATGTATACATACAGTTGATGTTGAACAGTAATAATTACAAAAAATTACAAAAAATTACAAAAAACAACCCAAGTTCATGTCCTCATTCAGGCCTTTGGGGGCCATAGAATCCAGTCTGTGAATCATCCTCGCCTCAAGCTGGAGCAAAAGCCTGTGTCTATTTCCTCCCCTGGTTGGAGTATGGGCTTGTACAACGGGCATACAACGAAAGGTGGCTAAGCTGTGCTGTTTAAGCTTAAAGTGCCTTGCCACTGGTAACAGCTTAAGATCATCAGAATTGGTGGGGTCAGCAAGGGCCTTGCGTATTGTGGAACGATGCATTGCTATTCGTTCCTTAAGCATACGCGATGTCTTGCCCACGTAAAGAAGCCCACAGGGGCATTTGATAATGTAGACTACAAATTTTGAGTCACAATTGAGAAAATCCACAATTTTAATTGGATAACCTTTATGCGGATGCATAAAAGTGTTGCCCAGCATTAAATACTGGCAATTTACACAACCTCTACACTTGTGCACCCCCGGAGCTTTTGTTAGCCAGGTCGTTTTCGCTGCATATTTATCCACTGGGTCCGCCTTTATGAGGTAATCCCCCACATTCCGACCCCGCCGATAGCAAAAGAGGGGTGGGGACTCAAAATGTTTTCCGATACGTTTATCATTCGCCAAAATGTGCCAGTTTTGCTTTATACTGCGTTGTATCTGGCTTGAGGCAGTACTATATGTTGTTACTATGTGAAACCGATCATTTTCAATGGTTGTCACCGTAGGTTTCAGTAGATCACCCCTTGTTGGTAAACGTGCTTTGGCTAATGCTTGATCAATTTCTGTCCGATCGTAGCCCCTCTCTCTGAAGCGATCTGCCATTTTCTGTAAAGCTGCTTCAACATGCGTAGGATCGCTTGTAATTCTCCGTACCCGGAGCATTTGTGAAAAGGGGAGTCCCCTCTTTAGAGGGGGAGGGTGATGACTCTGAGCGTCTAAGAGAGTATTCTTATCTGTGTCCTTTGTATGTATTCTAGTACAAAATACATTATTTTCCTTGTATACCACGGTATCCAGGAACACTATATTAGTGGCACTGTACTGGTACGTTAATGCAAGATAAAATCTTGTGTTGCATTTGCCGCCATTACATGACCAGAACACCAAGATAAACTCTAAGCACTAAACACAGTTTCTCAGGGGAAAATTAATGCGATAGATTAATGTAGATTATGTTCTTCTTTAAGAACTAAAACATTCTTATTATATATACTGTTTCTATCAATCTATATAACATATACAAATATTTTTTTCTGGATACACAGTTTAACAGTAGCAAATTATATATATATATATATATATATATATATATATATATATATATATATATATATATATATATATATATAGGCAATGAGCTGTAAGTAACTTACTTTGTATTCAAAGCATCAGAGCAGGTTTGTAAATTGTGTGAGAAACGAGGAAGAACAGATCCTTGTGGCGTTCCAGTCCACAGGAAAATCTACTACAGAACCTGCACAGACCTCCACCTCCACCCCACACATAGAGCTCCTGGTCTGGAGATGAATATGGGAAAGAACTTGGTATCAAGGGGGTGCGCTTTGGAAAAGTAACGCGCCAGCACAAGATAAAGAAAAGATCTAACTGCTCCTGGCTACCTGACCACACAAAAAGGATATCATCTATGAAACGGCGCCAGAGCACCAAAGAGGTGATTTCGGAGAGAGAGAGAGGGCTTGAGCCCCCGGAAGCTCCAGTGTCGCGGAGAGTGACGCAGTTCCGGTCGCGAAGGAGAGAATCCCTGGGAGGTCACGTGTTCCGACGGAGCAGCAACCAGAACAGATACACTTTATCCTCTGCATATGACCTGTGGCAGTCCTGTAAGTAGGATCCAGGTTTTAACACACCGGATCCCGCATCTGCCTCATTTATATAGTTATAATAAATTCTCTTTTTAATTTAGTCAGCCTTACTTGTTTTATGTAGTGTTTGTCCTGTTTGTTTGTCTTGTTTTGTACACCCTTATTGATAGTATCAGCTGTGTTGCACTATGATGTGTTTTCTTTGTCTTTCTCCCTGACATGTATGTGGAGTAACATCTTGGAGAAGGTTGGAGCATCATAATACTTCTGCAGATTATCAGTCATAGAGACATTGTCACCATTGGACTTTGAATCTCCTTTTGGACTATTACGGCGCCGGTCTGTATTGTGTATATATATATATATATATATATATATATATATATATATATATATATATATATATATATATATATATATATAGGCAATACGATACCGTGGTGAGACGAAATCAAAGGCAGCACTCCAGAAATGGTCAAAAATAATATATTGTAGACACGACACAATACCGACATTTCGGTCCTCAAGCAAGACCTTTCTCAAGGTGATGCAACGTCGGTATTTCATCTAACCACGGTATCGTATTGCCTATCAATTTATGTAGGATTTGCACCCACATTATAGACTGCTATTACGGAGTGCCTGCTATTCCTTTGTTTGTGATATATATATATATATATATATATATATATATATATATATATATATATATATATATATATATATATATATATATATATACACAGTGGTCAACAAATCACCAAAAAATCTACTCGCCGAACAAAAAAATCTACTCGCCACCTAGTGCCACACGTGTGCTGCTTGGGCCAATAGAAGCTCGCCACGATGTTAAATCCACTCGCCCGGGGCGTGCAAATGTATAGGTTTGTCGAACACTGTATATATATATATATATATATATATATATATATATATATATATATATATATAGTCTTTGTCTGTGCGCATGCATGCCATTGAATTGGAATTTTAATGTCAGAGGATGTGGGAAGAGGAGGAAGCAAGAGGGCGGGGGAGTTTCTCTACACATGAGGGAAAGGCAGATAATAAGTGAGACGCAACCTGGGCTACTGGTATTTCCCCTTGGTAGAATTGAAGTGGGGGAGCGGGGAATGCTTTGTCTATTCTATGCATCCCTCCAGTTGATTGTGTGTTCAAACTCAAGAGCACGTGGCCAGAGTGTGTAAATAATGTATATGTCTCTAACAATGTACCGTATACATTATATCTCTACTGTATGTGCCCATTACAATTAAAATATATAACACAAATATCTCAACAGTATTTCAAAGGTTGAAAATTATAATCATTATTAGACTAGAATCAACATCTTCTAGTTGTTGATATGATGACTTCTGTAAAATAATTGTGCAATTATTTACTGTACACTATTAATAAACAAGATATAAAATATACCTAAAGTACAATATGCACATGTGTTTTCTATGGAATGCATATGTGGGTATTTTAATGTACAGTAGGTGCATAAGTCGTCAGTGGAACACATATGTGGGTCTTTTAAGGAAACCACATGTGTGGTCTATGGAACACTTAAGAGAGTTTTTTAATATAGGCTGATTCGTAGTCTATAGAACGCATATGTGGGTCACTTGGGAATTATAGATCTACTGTACAGTACTGTATGTAAACTTGTGTAAATTTATATTTACCTTTAGTTGACACCTTGAAAACTGGGTGACAGTGACCCATTGTTTAATGCAGGGGGTGTGCTTTATGTATACAATAATAGAAAAAAAGGCAGAGCACTACCAGAAAGCAGGAGGAGGCCCACAAGTAAAAATAAAGATTATTTGTTCTGCCTTTTTTTCTATTTTTGTGTGTTCATCTCATTGGGCGGAATCCGCACGCTGTTTGGAACTCGCGGTCTGCACCACACTAGAAAATTATGGAAGTGACTGTAAGGAATCGGAGAACACGTCATTTGCGACATGTTCCCTCTTTAGTTGCCATCGCACAGACATCCACTCCGGCACCAGCGCATGCGCGCACCCCGCTCTGCTTACAGAGTGCGCGCTCACGCGCAGCTCTTCTAGAGTGCCACGGAGCTTAGCTCTGCCCCGTCGGACGCGCTGTGCTTCTATCGTGCACGGCACGCACACGTGATGCCGTGCACTGCTCCCCAGCTGCATGGCAAGTACTCATCTAGCCCACTTGTCTCCTGTAGCCAATCCTTGTCTCTGCAGAGGCCACACCTCCACTCCATCTCTCTTGCTACTGGTTCCTGTGTGCTACAAATACCCTGCACTTCCCTTCCTGCTTAGCTGAGCATATATTGTTGT
The DNA here is from genome assembly GCF_040206685.1 of Ascaphus truei. Taxonomy (NCBI): domain Eukaryota; kingdom Metazoa; phylum Chordata; class Amphibia; order Anura; family Ascaphidae; genus Ascaphus; species Ascaphus truei. Next base: position 346,506,282 of record NC_134486.1, read on the forward strand.
AGTCTTGAGCTCCCGCATCTCTTGTGCCTTGCTCCTTGTCTTGTGTTTATTCCTGCAGTTGGATTCTACGTGTACCAACCCGGCTTGACTTCTGAACCCCTCTGGATATTGACCCCGGCTTACCCTCGACTCTGCGGACCTCTCCAATCCAGACCACGGCTATACGGACCTCCACAATTCTGACCTCTACAACCCCAGACCATGGCTTAATGGACTTTGACTATTCTGACCTCTCCATTCCAAGACCTTGGCAAGTATCAGGACTAACCCACTCTCTCCTACCCAGACCCGGCTACGTTTATAATCCGCCTGCCAGGCACGCTTCCGCTGCTGTGGGTGTATGGTTCTATACTTCTCCACCTCGGTACCGGGATCCTGTCTTGCTCATGGGCAGCGCAAGCGTTAAAGTGACACAGTGAGTTGTTCCTGTTTCCTTATGCTTCTTGTCAGCTTATATGGGACAATATTTGTACTTAAATATGTGTGCTTGTGAGCACTAGGTATTAGTCCCCCAATCCCTGTCAAGGGATGCTGATACAATATCAATTCATTACTCATGGGAGTAGTCCTAGCAGAGAATTAAATATGTTATAGGGATACAATTAACACTTGAAGCACCGGCTATACTGTACACATCCCGGTGTGTTGTATGTAGATGTTTGAGTAAATCATGTATTTGGGTTGTAGGTAATCTCATTTTTGGAGTTGTTAGGTCCATACTGGTAATGGTATAGGGGCATGCACTAGTGGAATGGAGCAGGTACTCAGATGGAGGCAGATTGTAGGGATAGGATTGGGAAGGTCCATTATTCAATCTCTTTCTCCTTTGAAAGTTGCCATCATTGAACATTCCCAACCATGATGCATGCAGTGCCCTGCACTTGCCCCTGTTGCTAGGGCTCAGTATTCTAATAAAGTAATCATTAATGTTTAAGTTGTGTCGAATAGAATTCTTCCAGCCTTTTTGATTTTTTTTTTGTAGAATGGGTACTCAGATCTTATATTGAGTTGCACTCTTATCTGTTTCAACTTTAATGGCACAATATATCATAGAGGCATAACTGCAAGCCGGTCTTGTGTAGCATAGTAAGCGCCATAGACCGTACAGTGCAGTGCAAAAGTTATGAGACAGATTAGGTTAATGCATAGTGGTTTTTAATAAAGTATGAAACTGCAATAGTAGAGATGTACATGGTCATTAGACAAAGAGACGTGTACATTTTGTCTTCTCTAAAGACATCTGTTTTAGACAATGTAGCATTCAGAGTATCATAGGAAAATATATTCAGTTGCTAGATTCGCACAGAATTGCCACAATACAAATAAAATTCCGTCTGACCACAAATGAGGTCCGTGTGGCTCAGTGCTGCGAGGTGCACGGTGAGGCCGTGGATTAGTTGCCGACAACAAAGTGCTCATACCGCACTTTTTGTGTGGCTGTTGAACATAAATCATACTTTATCTGTATATTTTTGGAGACCGATCAGCAGAGAATTTACAAAATCCAGTCTGGGGAGGACTAAGGCCTACTGTATGTTACTATCTATAGATTGGTTATCAAGAGAAACACCTTCATTTGTCTCAGTCGATGGAATTGGAAGTAGACATTTTTCACAATAGCTATAATATAAGGCTGATCAATAATGTTTTTGGAAATAATAGCTCCAAGGCTTCTAACCTTCTCTTTCCTTGTGATGACAAAGTTATTGATTTTTAGATCGTTGATGGTGTTACTTACACCATCTGTTTTGTGTTTTATCAGGAGAAGCTCGGATTTAGAGGGATTACGTTGTTGCCAATTCAATGCCATTCAATGCCATCCAATTAGAGATGTTGCTAAAGCAATCATTCAGAACATTCACCATGATGATAGGATTGATGGAGGTGTCCGACATAATTTGGACATCATCCGCACATTGATGGAACTGAATTAGTTTTCAACAAATAATGTCCCCTAGGGCTTTAACATACACATTAAATAGAACCAGGGAAATTCCAGATCCCTGAGGAATGCCATAAATCAGTGGGATAATCTATGAAGATTCCTCTTTGAAGGTGAATTTCTGACTACAGTCACTAAGAAAGGACGGGAACTAGTCCAGCACTTTACCGTTCAACCCAACATCCGACTTAAGCCTGTCAGCAAAATAGTGTGATTAACTTTGTCGAAAGCCATGCTCAGGTCAAAAGGAACAAGAGCTGCAACATCCCCTTGGTCTTCTGTGTTGAACAGGAAGTCATCTATCAGGGTCATCTCAATGCTGTCATTTTTTCTAAATCCAGATTGGTGTGGGTCCAACATATTAAATTGGGTTAGGTTGTTCATTAACTGTTTTAGTGCTAGTTTTTCAATAATTTTAGCTAAAAATGTAATATTAGAAACGGGTTGGTAGTTATCCATGTTCAGTAGATGGATTGAGGATTTCTTTAAAAGAGGTGAGATAAATGCTCCATTTAGTCTGGTAGGTAAAAAGCCAGAAGACAAAGAGAAATCCAAGAAAACAACCGTAGAGTGCAAAAAAAATAAAAAATAAAACATATTGTAACCTGTAAGGTTAATGGGCAATCCCTACTCTATGATCCAAACTCACAGAAAAGCTTCTTGGTCAGGTGTTTGGTAAGATAAAGATCAGGCACATTTTCTGCTGGGCTCTTTCTCCCCTCGATCAGACATCATCTCAGGGCTTAATAATGGAATACTCTATGTTAAGAGATATGGCAAAAGGCAAACCGTAGTGTAACCTGGTTTAATATAAGATTAAATGTGAAAGGAAGTACCTGGGCACTGCGGATTTCTGCTAGAAAAATAATTTATTGTAAGCCAGTAGTTGACGTTTCGGCCTCAAGGGCCTTTCTCAAAAGCAAAAAAAAGCATTATGCCATTTGCTTTTGAGAAAGGCCCTTGAGGCCGAAACGTCAACTACTGTCTCACAATAAATTATTTTTCTAGCAGAAACCTGCAGTGCCCAGGTTCTTCCTTTCACATATGATATTGGGGGTACCAAGCAGAGATTCCTGAACCAGGAGCACCAGTATTTGTATTATTTTCATTTCCTTTTGGGGAGTACAGCATTACCCTTCAAACTGTTAATACAATATTAAAACATAGCAAATGCACATTGCACGCACATATTGACGATTGATATTGTGCAGATAGAATATTCCCAACTCAGTAAACTAGACGAGGTCTGCTTTGCTCATCTGCTTTGGTGTGCAGCGCCCGTGGTATCCAGCGTGAAGTCCTTCCTCATCATGTGAGATTCAAGTCCTATCTCATAATTTATTGTAGAGCTCACTTGTTGAGGGTCTCACACTCCTTCCTTAGCACAGTCTCTCACCATATGCATTTTGCAAAGCTTCATCAGGTGGGTAATGGTATAGCTGCAATCCTGTATCCCAATAGATACTCTTACCTACTAATAGTCATGTAACACATGTGTCGTCGTAGTCGTTGTCCCCCCCCCCCCTGGGAGCCTACTAATAGTCATGTAACACATGTGTCATCGTCTTCGTCCGTCCCCCCCCTGGGAGATTCCCTGCGTTACTAACGTGTGTAGTGCGGTTACCTGCTGGATCAGGAGATACTGAGCTGTCTGCATGATAGTTGTGAGACCAGGACAGGCTTACAGTATGGTGATATCTGAGTTCTCTTGTTGTTACTTCACCGCCTCCAGTTGTGATGGGCTCCCGGGTTTCAGGACATCAGCTCCCACCACAACACCACGCACCCTTCCTGCCCAGGAACTGACACCCAAGCAGAGTTATATCGAACAAGGGTTTTTATTGTGCATCACTGCAGCTCTTCATGCAGCAGAGTAGATTCTCAGAAGTCCCAGACTTCTGGAGGGTGCATACCCTGATAGTAGGGGGCCTTGAGTCTTGGTGTTCCCCAGTCCTAAACCTGGGGGGAATATGCTTTCCCCCGATGGGGAACATGGATAGCCCTTGTGCTCTCTCCTCCTCCCAGAGCAAGACTAACAAAATTTGATACTCCCACTCCAAAGTTTCTGGAAGGGGCAGGCTCATGGATTGTACCTATCCCTGATAGGCTTACACAGGTCATGACTCACCACCTTATTTCCATCACTTACAAGTGGAGCATAAGGGGGCATCAATGGCCCATAGATTAACCCATTACAGCCCTGAACGTACTAGGGGCTTACATACAGCAGAGACTGCGACTATTCTAACACAAACCAGTGGCAATCGCCAAAAAGACCCAGGTACACCCAGGTACATTCTGAATACATGCCTTAAACTTGCCTTAGACTAGCCCCGTCATTTCTGCATTGATTAATGGCCCATCAGATTAACAGCGGGGGTCCCTGGCAGTCAAACTGAATGGGACTGCCAGGGACTCCTGCTGTGTTAATCCTATGGGTCATTAGTCAATGCAGAAATGCCTTTAACAAGCCCAGCACATACCCAGCACATACCCAAAATGTAACCGGGCTAGTTTAAGGCAAGCTTTAGAATATTTGTGGTCCCGCCTGTAACAGATATACTATAGGGAAAAGAGAGGTATTATGGGACATACACTGTTACACTCTCCCCTGGGTGAAATTCCCAACGACCTCGCTTGGGGTCCAAATTTGAAGCACCATTCGTCATTCAGGGATCTGCAATGACATCAAATTTATTAATATCAGATGATACATATAATAACCATAAACCAGATAGAGTCAAACTATATATACAGGCATACCCCGCTATAAGGACACTCACTTTAAGTACACTCGCGAGTAAGTACATATCGCCCAATGGGCAAACGGCAACTCACGCATGCGCTTGTCAGCACGTCCTGAACAGCAATACCGGCTCCCTACCTGTACCGAAGCTGTGCGCAAGCGGGGAGACTATAGAGCCTGTTACAAAAGCGTTATTTACATCAGTTATGCACGTATATGACGATTACAGTACAGTACATTCATATAAGTGGGGGAAAAGGGAGTGCTTCACTTTAAGTACATTTTCACTTTACATACATGCTCCGGTCCCATTGCGTACGCTAATGCGGGGTATGCCTGTACTGTAGTATCTAGGATCCGGCTTCTTAACTGGCCCATCCGTGAAAATCTTGGACCCACACAAGTTATAGCTTAAGGGTAGCCTAAGGTAACCTGTGATACTAAGGCCATTGACAGGGCACCTCCCAATCCCGCTGCAGCCACAGACAGGTCTTGGCAGAAACAATTGATTCTCTCTCTGTTACAGGCAAAAAGTGCAATTATCACCAAAATACATATCAATACTTAAAAAATTGTTCAGAAACCTACAGTAGTAATAGAACTTAATTCTTAAAGATAAATTGACGAGTATATAAAAATATATTACCTGGGAATATAATTAATCTCCATTAAAAATAGAATAGAGATTAATACACTCTTAAGACAATCATGTTGATATTTATGATTGTCATATTATAGGTTCAAATGTATAACTTGTCTGCTTTATTTTCACAGGAAATAAGTAATCTAAAATCATTAATGGGCAACAGAAGGATATAGCACACTGTAACAGGGGACGTATCCCTGTTCAGTAATGTTCCTTTAATCTAGCAGTGTGGTAGTTAATTACTAAACACCACCTGCCTGATTGCTTACAAAAACCTGTCTGTTCAGACAGGAAGTGACTCCTTAGCTGACTGAGAGCTGACCTTTGGAGAGACAGAGCAGAGGTTCTTGAGTCCCAGGAGGGACTGCCCAAAAGAAACCCAGATCTCTGGAGATGACCAGTCTTGAGCTCTGCCAGCCACACAGCAGAGCTAATTGCAAGACACCCAATAAGACTTCTAAACCTGGATGCTGGTATTTTTCTGTGCACGCACGGGTGCGGTTCCAGGAGAGCAGAGAAGCTTACTCTACAGCTGATAAACAGATAAGACTTTCATTATTTAGAGACTGCTTATATCTGCTTATTTTCATGCTATATGTTTGGGATGGGAGAAATGCTTAACTAATGGAGATGTGAACTAATTGCAAGGATTTCACTAGAAATACTCCCAAGTGAATGGAAGCTTTGTTCCCCCCTGTGTTTGGATAATGTCCTGATGAAAAGGACAAGGCACAATAAAGCCGATTATAATTTCACATTATAACGACTCCAATTGTGTACCTCTGTGAACGTCCGTCTATACACACCATATAGAGATGAAAATAAATTTAACATTTAACATTTACATAGTACACTCTTTATAGGGTATGTATTGTCACACCAAGCCTAGGGTGTAGAGGTTAAAGCATTGGTATCAGTATATGGAAGGTCCTGAGTTCGATCTCTGCATGTGTATTGTATAAATAAATATTAATGTTTAATTCCCACATGGTGTGTGTATGTGTCCGTTAATCAATAAAGCATTGAATTGAAATTTTAGAAAAAAAAATGACACCACGCACGAGAGCTGACAGCTGCAGAGACAAGAGAAGAGCATGTGGACACAGCCCTATGAAGTGAGGAGAGAACTGACAGCTGCAAAGTGGAGAGAGATCTAGATGCCAGTGAAATTTTAATGCAGTCTCGGGGTTGTGGACCCCAAGGACCGTGTTATAACGGGGTTCAGCTGTATATATATTCTATAGGAAGAAGCGCAAGAAATGCTTATATGGTGTAATAAAGTTTTTATTAGTTTAAGGTTTAAAAAGTAATTAAAAGTGCACACGCAATCACAGTGGCTGTTCATGTGAACAAGGTATGCAGATACTGTAACCCGTTTTTTCCAGGGTAAGTCAGTGTAAGGCTTGTTTGCAGGAAGTTTTCTCCTTCCGTGGGGGTTGTTCACTGGTGTTTAAGCATTGGTGAATGCCCTCCGTCTGGTATTCGGAGTCGGTGCATAATGATGTCACCTCCTCAACCCTGCTAATCTGCCAGCGCAGGTTTGCACAGCTCTGCACAGTTCTGCCAAGTCTTTGCCAGGTCTGCCGACTGCCTGTCACACTCACTCTACATGTTTTGTGGGTGATCCTCTCACTTCCTCTGGATGTGGATGGGAATTCCCATACCAAATCTCATTTAAATAGTATGTCCTTTCAATCATGGTAATTTATGCCGTAGGTGATCAGATTAGTCACTCCTAATTATATAAATCAGATTTAACCTGTTGTTGACATCTCTGCTAGACCAGAGGTATATCCAGAAAGAATAAGACAATAAATAAACCTAATATGGGGTTAAGTATATACAGTAGATATGGACAAGATGAGAGCCTAACTATTTTCTTAGGGATGACTTAGTGATAAAAGGTGTATATATATTTTAATTTTTTTAAATCATCATTAATTAAAATCATTGTGACATAAATCCAAATCTAAAAGGAATGGGTAAATAAATAACACACATCATAGGGTTACAGGGTGGATGTTGGATAAAGGGGATGTAAAGTTTCAACATCTACAGAATTAAAATGCAAATTGATGTATCCTTAGTCAATAGTGATCAAGAATTGTAGTGTCAATCTTTAAGTGGTTCACATTACCAATCCAAGTCACTATTTTATTTTCCCTTCATTGTATTTGTGTGAGATTTCTCAGTTTTAAAATGCTTTCTATTTACATATGTCTCATTTCATTTGCATCATCATTTAGCGACACAGTGTTCCTTTATATTTTAGTCTTACCTAGTTTATAGACATGTCAGTCTAAGTGAAAAAAAAAGATCATTTCTAATGACACATTAGCTTCAATAAAACGAGCATTTAAGATTTCACATTTACCCCATCCGCAGTGATATATTTCAAAAGAATAAAGTGATAGTAATCTTTTTTTTCATTATTGTTGACTAAGATCAAAGGATGAGTTATTATGAATTCCATTTTCTCTCTGAATTTTTTTCTGATTTCTCTACAGAGCTATTTGTTAGTTTTAAGTTGCACGTGTTCAAATTATAGATGATCAATTTTGACTTTATTTTTAAAAAAAAGTGGCATGTGATGAAAAACATAAATGTCACATTCTGTAGCAAAGATTTATAGGCTGTCTGAAAATTGACTTATATTAAATAGATTTTGTGAGAGTGAAACATAATAACATGTACTGCTGTGTATGTTGTGCTATGGGTAGAATTTATCAAAGCTTTCCAATTGTTCACTGGGTATTATTTGTTTTTCTCTCATTGTTCTTTTATTGATTTTCCAATATTGCTGGTAAACATAACAGATTTCAACACATCTTTACAATTTTCCATGTTTAAATTATACTTAAAAGAAAAAAAATATATAAGTAAAAAGATATAAATCAGATGCTCAGACTTAACTCAAAAATATACAATTTTTAAATGAAATAATTAACTCACAGAATGTACAAAACATAACTTTAGTCGGACACATATTACAGACGTTAGGTTTGCATATACTGTTCTCCTGTCTTGATACCCGTTTAACCTGGTTGTTTTCTCCCTCTGTTTACCTCATCAATGACCTTGTGCAATTTGCCGCAAGAGACATGTGCGCGAAAGCCTTATATATTTGGTCTTTTTCACTCTGTGGTAGGGATTCAATGAAGTGTTTCCATTTTGTAAAGAAATTCTCAGGTTTTTTTCCTTATTGGTCTCTGTTTCCATTTCATCTAAGGTCATTAGCTGAGTGAGATATGTTTTAACCGTTTCCAAGTTTGGGGGGTCATACTTCACCCATTGCACCATTATAGACTTTCTAGATGCCAGGAGTATAATTACAGCAATCCTTGGGATTCCTGAGTCCCCATTAACTTCTTTCCACCCCACCATGTTCCCAAATAAAACCAATAGAGGTTTCTTCACATTTACCACTTTTGTCATGTCATGTATATATATTAGAACCTGGTCCCAAAAATCAGATATACATGGGCATTCCCATAGGCAGTGTTTTAGATCTGCTTTAATAAGCAGACATTTCGGGCATTCATTTTTTTAAATCCTTTTCTATCTGTGTATATTAGATATCAAACGCATAATATGCTCTATGTAGTAATTTAAATTGTAATTCCCTCCATGTCTCTGATATTATTATTTTCCTAGTTCTACCAAATCCTACCAGAAAAGAGTCAATCTCTGTTATTTCTGGGAAGTCCTTGTTCCACTTGGCTGCCACTTTTTGCAATTGCTTACCATGGACTTTATCTCAGATCCAGTCATATAATTCAGGGATCGAATATGTAATATTATTTTCAGTCCTAAAGTAGCTATGTTGTTTTATAATATCTCTTTCTTATAGTTCTCTAGGTTCTTACAGTAATGTATGATCTGCATGTAGGGGAAGTAGTGAGATTGCGGGAATTCCTTCTTAACTTTGATCTCTTCAAATGACAAAGCGTTCCCGTTCTGTATTTACCAGCTGTAAGGACTACGGACTTGCAACCACCCCACGCATCCTCCCGAGCACCACCGGGCACGCGCGGGGTGCCAATAGACACCACTCCTTACCTGACGCACGCAGCGTGCATGCACACCAGGATGGCGTCATCCGACGGCGCGGAATTAGGCTCCGCCTCCGGATCGTGCCGCACACTACCTGTGCGTGGCGCTCGAACGTGACACGTGCGCCACACCCCCAAGCTCCGTGTCAACATTCTTTAGCTGCACAAACAGCTACACCTGCTCGTTGAGCCCTTGACCTATCACAGCAGCCGCAGGGGCCGCACCCCCGCTCCACCCCCCCATGGTTGTTGGCTGATCCAATGTCATAGGCACATTGGCTGAGCATAGATTCTTGTTACCTGTGTTAACCCTTGCTTTTCCTGCCTTGTTCCTGTCCTGTTGCTTTGTTCCAGTTTTGATCTTCTGTGTTCCGAACCGGCTTCTTTGACTACTCCAACCTCTGGCTCCTGATCTTGGCTATCTCTTACTCCTCGCTCCTCTCTAATCCTGAACTCGGCATTTCACCTCGACCACTCTCCACTCTCCAACCCTGACATCGGCAAAAGTACCTTCTACACTCCGGATATCTCCTACGTTGAACTCGGCAAGTATAAAGACTACTCTGATCTCTATATCCCTGGCCCGGCTGTCAAGGCAAACCTACACTCCGGACGTGGCCCCCGTGCCTGTGGCTGGTGTTTGTGACTAATCCCATCTCAGTACCGGGGTCTCGTCTTGTTTGTGGTGAGCACAGCGTGACAACAGCTGCCCCATATTTTTTATTCTCTTGTTTTCCCACGTCGTAAACATATTTTGAGATCGAAAAAGACAAAAAGAACAGCGCAAAACGCAATAGTGAAGTAAATAGGTACAAATTATATTTGTGAAAAAATGGTGAGTATTAAGCGTACATTTAAGCAGAAGAATAAAAGCATGTCTGTGCAAACATCAGCACAATGTTACCACAATGGAAAGCCTCTGGATGGAATGGTGTAGCCCTCTGGTGCAGCAGCTGTCTTCTGGCAAGTCACAGTGATATCTCTCACTTATCCTGGACCCCTGCAAGCGGCAGCTGCAGCCCTTGAGCTGTTCAGAGTTCCCCCACTGGTAGTGGCATCTGCTGGGCTCGTGGCAGTTCGTTTGGAGCTGTCTCCTCCTCCTTCAATAAATATGCATACGGCTGACACCATTGGTCAGCCAATTGGGCAGGGGACCAATCAGGTGAGCCCTTCTGCATAAGGGGGCGGGACAATGGATTGGAGAATTAAATACATACTGGCAGTGTATTGAATACAAACATAAAAACAATTTTAATTATAACATCAATTAAAAACTCCTTGTCTGTAAAAAAGGGAGAAAGGGGTATGAATAATCAGATTAAAATAGAATTAAACATATTGCTTAAATATTGTTAGTACTCAAATCATAACCTTCCTGGGCATTAAGCATGTAGCAAGCGATAGGAGAGGAGGTGATAGACTTAAGGCCCTTTCGGCTCAGGAGTCTCTCTGGATACACAAATTGGACTGTATGGTTCCAAAAGGACTGAACGAAGACATAGATGTATGGGCTTTTTATTAATTTGTATTGAGTTTTATCGATGAATATGAATTAGAATCACATTTACCATCAATAATTTTATATTACCACTAGATGTCGCTATACCATGAGTCCATTGAACAGGCATTATTTATTTATTTATTTATATATTTTTTACTGTTTAGTAAAATGATTTGAGTACTAACAATATTTAAGCAATATGTTTAATTCTATTTTAATCTGATTATTCATACCCCTTTCTCCCTTTTTTACAGACAAGGAGTTTTTAATTGATGTTATAATTAAAATTGTTTTTATGTTTGTATTCAATACACTGCCAGTATGTATTTAATTCTCCAATCCATTGTCCCGCCCCCTTATGCAGAAGGGCTCACCTGATTGGTCCCCTGCCCAATTGGCTGACCAATGGTGTCAGCCGTATGCATATTTATTGAAGGAGGAGGGCTCAATGCATTATCCCTGATGAAGAAGCTCTTTGGTAGCTTCGAAACGCGTTGGATAGAGATTGGCAGGGTCTGGTTCCCCATCCTAGCCTCCCTAACCTATTTTTAGCGATTTTCGGAATGTGCAACTAGTTTTGGGACTATCTCCATTGAAATCCACATCGCGCGTCATCCGTGACGTCACGGGAGTGCGCGAGTGCCGGAAGAAGATCCCACGTGGGCCGCGCGGTGTGTACAGTGAGAGGAGAGCCCTGAGGCATCACTGTGTCCCAAAGACAGCTCCAAACGAACTGCCACGAGCCCAGCAGATGCCACTACCAGTGGGGGAACTCTGAACAGCTCAAGGGCTGCAGCTGCCGCTTGCAGGGGTCCAGGATAAGTGAGAGATATCACTGTGACTTGCCAGAAGACAGCTGCTGCACCAGAGGGCTACACCATTCCATCCAGAGGCTTTCCATTGTGGTAACATTGTGCTGATGTTTGCACAGACATGCTTTTATTCTTCTGCTTAAATGTACGCTTAATACTCACCATTTTTTCACAAATATAATTTGTACCTATTTACTTCACTATTGCGTTTTGCGCTGTTCTTTTTGTCTTTTTCTCCTAGTGTTTTGAGTGCTGAGCCACTCGTTCAGTTTAGCAGCATACGCCTCCTATATGGTTTTGTATATAAATTTATATACCCTATGCACATATATTATTGCACTTTAACACCATAGTGTGTGGATTTTGTTGTAAGGTGAATTTTGGGTTGCGCACTTATTTTTGTATCAATATTTTGAGATCGACCTGGTTCAAATTTCAAGTTAGCAGAAGCAGAAATTTGGGTATTGTGTAGGACATTCCACACTTTTTTCCCAGTGTCTTCCACATGGCCCATGTATCTTCTATCAATGGATTCCCTCTAATTAATAAAGATATATTTCCCCAAGTCGTGTGTAGGATCTCTTTTAGCGTCAATGGGAGCACCATTTGTTCCTCAAGTTTCGTACAGGAATATATTTCTTTGTCTATTAGCCAGTTTCCCATATGCCATGCTATGCATGCCAAATTGTACTTTCTAATGTCAGGTAAGCTCACTCCACCAAGTTCTTTTGGGAGAAATAGTTTTGACATTGCAATTCTATTTCTGCCTTTATTCCATATACACTTATTTATTGCACTATTAATCGATTTTATGTCTGCATGGCGAACAAGGATAAGCAGCATCTGTAATGGGTATATAATCCTAGTGAAGCTGATCATCTTAACGAGTTGCATCTACTCATTATGTTCAATGGGAGGCCTTGACAGCTTTCCAGCTCTTTAATCACTTTGGTTATGATTGATTTAAAATTGCTTGCGTACAATTTTTCTAGGTCGGAGTCTATATTAACCCCCAAGTATTTGATTGGCTGCCTTGTCTTTTTAAAAGGGAGTTCTTCCTCCCACCTAACATTATTGTTGCGAGAAAGCACTAGAATCTCAGTTTTGGAGGCGTTAACTATGAACCCCATATATTCCATATACTTCAAGTGTCTCATATATTTTTTTAACCGCTGTTTCCGGATTAGAGACAAACATCAGAAGGTCATCTGCAAAAAAAGCCAATTTCACTTCCTTATTTCCTATTTCAATGCCTTTATAGTCTGTCAAGGAACGTAGTCAATGGTCTCATTGCTATGTTGAATAACAATGGCGACAAGGGACACCCTTGCCTTGTTCCTCTTTATAAACTGAATTCCTGGGAGAGTATTTCCGCTGCCATGATCTGTGCCTTTGGACCCTCATACATAGTTCTAATTGTATTGTATGTCTTTATTTATATAGCGCCATAAATGTACATATCGCTTCACAGTAATAGTACATGTTGTAATCATAAAAATAACATATAATATAAATAACAGGTCATGGGAATAAGTGCTTCAGACATAAAAGTAACATTAAGGAAGAGGAGTCCCTGCTCCTAGGAGCTTACAATCTAATTGGTAGGTAGGGGAACGTATAGAGACAGAAGTAAGTAAGAAGTAAGTGCGTCTGCAGGGGGCAAAGCTTTATGTATCATGTGTCCAAGATTATCACAGTGCTATTCATATACTTCTTTAAGCAAATGTGTCTTAAGGTGGGTCTTAAAGGTGGATAGAGAGGGTGCTAGTTGGGTATTGAGGGGAAGGGCATTCCAGAGGTGTGGGGCAGTCAGTGAGAAAGGTTTAAGGCGGGAGATGGTTTTAGATACAAAGGGGATAGAAAGAAGACATCCTTGAGAAGAACGCAAGAGTCGGGATGGTGCGTAGCGAGAAATAAGGGCTGAGATGTAAGGAGGGGCAGAAGAGTGTAAAGCTTTAAAAGTGAGGAGGAGAATTGATTGTGAGATGCGGGATTTGATCGGAAGCCAGGAGAGGGAATTCAGGAGGGGAGACGCGGAGACAGATTTAGGAAAGAGTAGAGTGATTCTGGCAGCAGCGTTTAGGATAGATTGTAGGGGAGACAGGTGAGAGGCAGGAAGGCCGGACAGCAGGAGGTTGCTGTAATCGAGACGGGAGAGAATGAGGGCCTGAGTCAGAGTTTTAGCAGTCGAGTAACAGAGGAAAAAGCGTATCTTTGTGATTTGCGGAGGAAAAGCGACAAGTTTTAGAAACGTTTTGAATGTGAGAGGAGAATGTGAGAGAGGAATCGAGTGTGACCCCTAGGCAGCGTGCTTGGGCTACTGGGTGAATGATCGTATTTCCTTAATGTGGAAGGAGGTAGTAGGGCCAGGTTTGGGAGGAAGTATAAGGAGCTCTGTTTTTGCCATGTTAAGTTTCAGTCGACGGATGGCCATCCAGGATGATATTCCAGAGAGACATTCAGAAACTTTGGTCTGTATAGCAGGAGTAAGGTCAGGGGTTAAAAAGTAAATTTGTGTGTCGTCAGCATAGAGGTGATATTTAAACCCAAAATATGTGATTAGGTCACCTAGAGAGAGTATGTAAAGAGAAAAGAGAAGGGGTCCCAGGACAGAGCCCTGGGGTACCCCCACAGAGAGATCCATAGAGGAGGAGGAGGTATTAGCAAAAGAGAAACTGAAAGTACAATGGGAGAGGTAAGAGGAGATCCAGGATAGAGCTTTGTTACGAATACCTAGAGTATGGAGAATGTGGAGGAGAAGAGGGTGGTCCATGGTGTCAAATTCTGTAGAGAGGTCGAGTAATATGAGCAGAGTGTAATGACCTTTGTCTTTGGCAGCATGGAGGTCGTCGGTTATTTTAGTGAGGGCTGTTTCAGTAGAGTGAGCAGTGCGGAAGCCAGATTGTAGAGGGTCTAGGAGAGAATGTGTGTTGAGAGAGTGGAGCAAGTGAGAGAAAACAAGATGTTCAAGGAGTTTGGAGGCAAAAGGCATGAGGGAGACAGGTCGATAGTTTGAAGGACAGGAAGGGTCAAGCTTGCTGTTTTTGAGTAAGGGTATAATGGTTGCATGCTTGAAAGAGGTTGGAAAGGTACCAGAGTACAGGGATGAGTTAAAAATCTGTGTGAGCATAGGAATTATAGAAGGAGCAAGAGGTTTTAGGAGATGGGAAGGAATGGGATAAAGAGGGCAGGTGGTAGAGGGAGAAGGGAGATCAGCAGTGACACATCCTCCTCCGAGATAGCAGAAAAAGAGTCAAGAAAGGAAGGAGGAGAGTTAAGAAGCGGTGTGGAATGGGAGGAGGCAACATATGGGATGTTCTGACGTATGGATTCCACCTTTTCCTTTAAAAAGTCAGCGAAGTCCTGAGGTGATTATGTTAAGAAACATGCCCGATATTCCCATTCTTTGAACTATATCAAATAAAAATTCCCATCTAACATTATCAAAGGCCTTTTCTGTGTCTTCCAAAATAATTGCATTGTTCCTATTACTGTATCTGGTGGATTTGATTTGGTCCAATAAAGGACTCATAATAATTTTCTTATGTTCTTCACTGAAAATCTACCCTTTACAAACCCTGTCTGATCTTTATGGATCAGACATGGTAATACTGCAGCCAGCCTCTCTGTCAAAAATGTTGAGATAATTTTTACATCCTGATTTAATAAGTATTTGGGTCGATATGAACCTGGCCTAGGAGGGTTTTTAACATCATTATGTAAAATTCTGATGAAAGCTGTTTTCCCTGTTTCCAAATATTCCCCTCTGTCTACTATCTCTTTGGAGGCATTTTGCAGGGTAGTCCTACTTCTCGCCCCAAGATCTAATAGAATTGTCCGTAAAGCCATCAGGCCCTGGTGCCTTCCCATTTTTTTTTTTTTTTTTTTTTTGCTTTCCCCTGCTATTTATTTAGCACATTTTTTTTTTTTTTTTTTTTTTTAAATGTTTTTATTAGGCAGTTAGTTAATACAACATTCTCAACAGATATCAAAGCCTAACAATTTTCCAAAACATCTTTTTTTTTTTTTTTGGGGGGGGGTAAAAGAGTGGCAACCGAAGTTGTCAGAGAAAGAGGGGAGTGCCTTCTTAGAGGGGAGGCAGAGGGGGGGGGGGGTGGTGTGGGTGGTGAGGGGGTGTGAGGGAGGGGGGGGAGGTGGGGAATGGGGGGGGAGGGGTTTTGTCGACCCACTTGGCTGTTGAAGTTTTGCTGATGAGAGTCGTTTGAGTGTTCCCTTATGGAGGGGGGGTGGGCCTCAGACCCACCTGGGTTGGTTGGTGCGCTCTGGTAAATTGGAACCAGGATTCCCAGATACCCTCAAAGGCCGGAGTTTTTTGTCTAATGTGGGCAGTGAGTCGCTCCATGGTCATCACTTCCCCAACTCTTTTCTTAATCGTGTTTAGCGCTGGAGTGGTTGTTTTCCTCTTGAGGCCGCAATACAACATCTCGCCGCAGTGAGAATGAAGGATATTAATTTCCTGGTGGGTCAAACAATATTCGACATAGGTGCGGCCAACAGGAAGGTCAGTGGTTCAATAGGAACTTCTAGGTCGGTGACCTCTTTTATCAGAATTTGGACCTTGGCCCAGTATTTCACAATTTCTGGACAGGTCCACCAGATGTGGGCCATGTCCCCTCTATTACCACAGCCTCTCCAACATTGGTCTGATGCCAGAGGGTAGATCTGGTTTAATCGTGCTGGGGTAAGATACCAGCCAAACATGATCTTATAAATGTTTTCCTTAATTGTGGTGCAAAGGGAAGTTTCTGAGGCTGCCTGCCAGATTTCCTCCCATGTCTCTCTTTCTATGTTAACGTTTAGATCAGCTGACCATCGTAACATATAGTCGTGCTGTGTCGGGGACGTTGAGCGCATTAGGATATTGTATATGTCCGAGATAAGTCCCTTCTGGTAAGACTGGTCCGCACATAGATGTTCAAACGTAGTGAGAGCGGGGTATTCTGGATGAGGGCACGTAGCTCTAACAAAATTTCTAATTTGTAGATATTTAAAGGTGTCCAATTCTGTAATTTTAAATTTGTTCCTCAGTTCTTGGTAGGTCAGGAGCTTCCCTAGGCTCAGTACGTCGGCAATCGCCTCTATACCCCGTGTGTGAAAGTGGGTGAACAGCTTAGATCCGCATCCTGGAGGGAATTTAGGGTTATTAACGAGGGGAGTGAGTTGTGAGTTTGTGGATGAGAGATTAAATTTAAGTTTGCATCTGGACCAGGTGTCCCACGTGAATCGTGAGGCCTGTAGTTTAAGATTGTGTAAGTGGCCCTCTCCTCTGTTCAGGCTCCAGAGGGAGGCTTGCAGAGAAGGCATTTTGGCACACCGAGTTTCCATTCCCACCCAGCAACATCGGGTCGGGTCTGAGTTCCACATTACTACCTGCCTGAGCTGAGCGGCTAGATAGTATTTGTATAGGTCAGGCACCCCCATCCCTCCTCTGGATCTCGTGGTCATCAGGACTGATCTGGCGACCCTGGGCCGCTTACCCTGCCAAATGAAGTGGAGTAGTCTATTCTGTATATATTTTAGATCGGCGGCCGGGACCTGGATTGGGAGCGTCTGGAATAGGTACAACATTCTTGGGAGTATATTCATTTTGGTAGAGATCATCCTCCCAATCCATGAGATCTGATAACCTTCCCACCGATCTAGATCCCTTTTGATCTGCTCCCATAGTTTCGGGTAGTTATCCCTATATAGGTCCCGATAGTGCCTAGATACATTAATTCCCAGATACTTAATGCATGAGGGGCACCATCGGTAGCTGAAATTTAGCTTAAGGAGTTTGACTGTGGGGTCGGGAAGACTAAGATTTAGGGCCTCAGATTTGTCGCTGTTTATTTTATACCCTGATACCTTTCCAAACTCCGTCAGTTCCATCTGGAGGTTGGGGAGGGAAGTTAGGGGTCTGGTCAAGGTCAGGATAATATCGTCAGCGAATAGGGAAATTTTGTATTGTTCAGTGGCCATGGGTATACCCTGGATGTTTGGGTTTTGTCTTATTTTGGCCGCCAGTGGTTCAATCGTGAGAGCGAAAAGGAGAGGGGAGAGGGGGCAACCCTGTCGGGTGCCATTTCTAATGTGAATTTGTTCCGCTCCTCCACCCGATAGTCTAACTGAGGCGGATGGAGTTTGGTAGAGCGCCTGGACACCCTTAAGAAAGGAGTCCCTGAATCCGAATTTTTTTAATGTTTGGTCTAGGAACAGCCAGTCAATTCTGTCAAATGCCTTCTCTGCGTCTAAGCTTAGTAACATAGCTTGTGAATCTGTAAGGTGGGCATGGTCAACTAAGTTAATGATTTTACGGGTATTGTCTGAGGCCTGGCGGCCCAAGACAAACCCGACCTGGTCCATGTGTACTAGTCTCGGGAGAATTGGATTAAGTCTGTTCGCCAGTATTTTACTGTATAGTTTTAGATCATTGTTCAACAGCGAGATTGGTCTATAGCTACCGCATTGTGTGGGGTCCTTCCCTTCTTTGAGGATTATGGCCAAATTGGCGGACGACATTGAAGATGGGATAGGACATCCTTCTAGAAATGAGTTGAACAATTGTAAAAGGTGGGTGGACAGAATGGGGAGAAACTTCTTATAGTAGGCATTCGTGAAACCATCAGGGCCCGGTGCTTGGAGGCCTTAACGGCCCATTCTAGTTCTTCCGCCGTTATTGTGGCGTTCAGGAGAAGGATTTCCTCCTCAGTTAATGAGGGGAGGTCGCAATCAGCTAGATAGTCAATGGTAGACGATAGCTCCTTCGGGTCTGGGCTAGCAGAGTGAGCCCTTAGGTTATATAGTTTAGAATAAAATTTAGTAAATTCCTCTGCAATTTTTTTTTCATTATGTAGGAGCTCCCCAGCACTATTCCGAATCGCCGTTATTTGCGATCTTTTGTGTATGCCTCTTAGTTTGCTAGCAAGAAGTCTGTCGGCCTTGTTCCCTTTATCATAGTACCTCTGACCCGTCCATTTAAGAGCTTTTTCGACATTGTCCATTTGGATTATTCTTAAGTCGCTTCTGGCAGAAGTCAACTGTTTATAAATTTTCCGGGAGGGGTTATTTTTGTGCTGTTGTTCTAAGCGTATTATTTTGTCTGTTAGCTCTTTGGTTTGTTTAAGTTTAGTTTTTTTCCGATGGGAGGCAATCGAGATGAAATGTCCTCTGATTGTCGCCTTATGGGCTTCCCACAGGCTCGCTGGAGAGGCAACAGTGCCTATATTTATCCGGAAATATTCCTTAAGGGATTTTTTGCGCTCCCGTACTGTCTCCGAGTGATTCAGTAGGGAGTCGTTCAGTCTCCAGGAATATGAGGTTGTTTTCACGAATGGAATGGAGAGGGTCAGGGTGATAGGAGCATGATCTGACCACGTGATGGGGCCGATGTCAGTATCTAGGGCGGCTTCTAGAATGTTCTTGGTAGCAAGAAAGTAGTCTATACGGGAATATGTCTGGTGAGGGGCCGAGTAAAAGGTATAATCCCTTTGCCCCTGGTGTTGTGTTCTCCAAATGTCTAAAAGTGAAAAGTCCCCCATTATGTCCTTGAATTTTTTCCCCAGTCTTTGTGACTGGGTGGAGTGTTGTCGTCCTGGGAGGCTCGATTTGTCTTCTATTGGGTTAAGAGCCATGTTTAGATCCCCCGCGATAAGTAGCGAGGATAGGTACTGTGGGTCAATTTCTTCCAGAACTTTTTTTAAGAATTCTGTCTGGTTCTCGTTTGGGGCATATAGGTTAATAAGGGCGATTGCCGAGCCTGAAAGTGAGCGTATACCACAATAAATCTACCCTCTGGATCGGCCTGGATTTTTGTTAGATTAAATGGGGTGCCCTGACGAATCAGAATGGCAACCCCTCTTCGTTTGCTACTAAACGATGAGAAGTAACTCGACGGATACGCTTGCTGAAATGTTTTAGGCGGCTCCTTAGATGTGAAGTGAGTCTCCTGGAGGAAAACCACATCGCCCCCCGACTTCTTTAGTTCCTGGAGGGCTAGGCGTCTCTTCTTATTGTTATGCAAGCCCTTAACATTTAGGAAACAATTTTTAGCGCTTTTTGTTGAGACATTTTGTCTTAAGTTTTCGTTGGGCCAAGGGTGGGGTCCCCTCTGGTTTGGGGGGGGGAGGCTTGAGAGGGAGTCTTAGTGACTGGGGTTGCCTGCTCTGTCGGGGAATCTGCGTGTGTGTTGTTGTTGAAGAAGAGCTTAGAGACAAGCAGCCGAAATGGGGGGGAGAGGGGGGGGGAGGGAGGAAAGGTTGGGGGGGAAGAGGGGAGGGTTGGGTGAAGAACCGCTGGGACAGTAACAGCGGGTAGGAGAAGAAGAGAAGAAGGTCGACCCTTATGGGGTCTTAAAGATTGAAAACCGGTCTAATCTAAGGACCGGCTGGAGTGGTATAAGACCCTTGGGGGCGGGTCCGGTAACGGCTTCCAGCAGAGGCGGGCTGGGCAGAGACCCATAACAGTCTTCGGTTACACCCGAGCATACTTTCTCTAGGGTGCCCGAGTTGAAGAAGCTTCTAGGGAACCTGCTGCCGACAGGGCAGGTCTGGGCTATGCTCCCATCGCCCCCTTTTTCCTTCATGTGGGGAGGCTGAGAGGGGATAGCATCTCTTGGTTGCCTGTGTATTGAATGCGGGTGAGATTGGGGGGCGGGAGTGGGTTGGGGCAGGTGGGAATGGGGGAGTGAGTTGCGTGCAGGAGGATGGGTGCCTAAAGATAAAGGGGGACGAGAGGGGGGGGGAGGGAGAGCCACAAGGAAGGGAAGATAGAATGAGAAGGGGGGAAGGGGGGGAGGGGAGGGGGGGGAAGAGAGAGGGGGGGTAGAGGTGAGATGGTGAAGGGGCAGTTCAAGAACATGTTCCCCTTTGTTATTCGTCTTAGCTAGCATAAAACACTCCAAGTACATAATACATTATACAATCCTTTACCACCAGGGTAGATAGTGCCAATCTTTTGGGATAGGCTACACACTCCTGATGGCTGGTGTGATATTGGTATGAGGCGTCATTTCCAGGGAGGTAGGGTCCTTGGGGGGGAGAGGAGGGGGTGAGATAGGGTGGGCAAAAAGGGTGGGGTTGATGGAGAGGGGGGGGGGAGTGGGAGGGAGGGGGGAAAAGGGGGGGGGGAGTGGGAGAAGGGAGTACGGGTGGGGGAATAACGGGTATGGGGGGGGGAGAGTGTGGGATTGGTGGTAGGGGTGGGGGGAAGGAAAGGGAAGTGGGGGGGGGAGGAGGGGGGGAGGTGGGGAGGAGGGGTGGGGGTGGGTGGGGAGGAGGTGGGTGGGGAGGAGGGGTGGGGGTGGGTGGGGAGGAGGTGGGTGGGGAGGAGGGGTGGGGTGTGTGGGGGGGAGGGGTGGGGGTGGGTGGGGAGGAGAGAGGGGGAGGGTGGGGGAGGGGGGTGAGGCGGGGGTGGAGAGGGGGGTGGAGGATGGGGGGGGTGGAGGACGGGGGGGGGAGAGAGGGGGGTGGGTGGAAGGGGGGGGTGGAAGGGGGGGGGTGGGTGGAGGAGGGGGGGGGTGGGTGGAGGGGGTTGGGGGGAAAGGGGGAGGAGAAGACATATCTCTGCATAAACAACAATTTGTCTCAGCCTGTAAATGAAGCAAGAGTGATAACATGTGATCCATACCGAGCGATAACAGTAGCGGTCGCAACAGCAACAACAAAGCCCTTTCATGGGGCACTGGATCAAAATCAAGGTGGGGAAACTTCTATAACGCTAATGTTAAGTATAAAGAGCAAGGGGGGGAGGGGTCCTGGAGCTTGAGGGTAGGGGTCAGTGGCTAAACCTGCTCATTCGTCTAGTGGGGGCTAACACAACTGTAGGGTAGTGAAGGGGAAACCCTGCTGAATTTAGGGGTGGTGGGGAGAGACTCAGAGGGGAATATATATGGGTTTCACAGTTTTACAGACCCTGTCCCTGGAGGCAAGACCACGGGAGGGCGCGTGTGGGGCTGTGTAGTCTTGTGCCGGCGGCTCTCCTCCAGGAAGGGTGTCTGTCGAGGATAAAAGAATGCCCAGGTAGGGCCCATTGGCCGAGGGGGGGGGGAAGCGCCAGACAGCCCCGAGCTGGGAGTATCATGTGGCGTCAGCTGGATGTCACTCGGGGGCCCCAGCGTTCCGGTCCAGGCACCGCCGCCAGGTCCAGGCGAGGCCTCCGTCGGCGCGGGTTGCGCATGATGCTGACGTCACCCCCGGCGCGTCCGTTGGCCTCGCGACGCTCCGCGGATGGGACTGGCTGCCGGGTTCCGGCGGGGTCTTCACCTGCGCCGGATGTGAGTCGCACAGTCAGCTGACGTCGGCTGTAGCGCGCCGTCAGACCTCGTGGAGCTCCGCAGACGGGGACGTCTCTCTCAGGCGCCATTTTGTGGAGGGAGATGTGCAGCTCAGCCAGGGAAGCCACGAGGACCGGCATGCTCGCTTCGGACGCCATTTTGGGAGAGCCTTGGAGCAGGCGGTAGTGTTTACCCGACGGACACCGGGGGCAGCTGTGGGGATCCGAAGTCGGCTGTGCGGCGTCTGCCCTCCGATTGCCCATGGTAGGATTTCTGGAACTGGGGATGAAGAGGGACCCCCCCGCGGCTCCGGCCCGGAGGTCTTCTGCCTGGGCTAGTGAGATCGCGTCCGACGCCATTTTGGAGGAGTTTCGGGGCTGACGATGGCGTGGGCCCGGGCGGGAGATTGATTTGCTGGTGAGTCTTTTCTTATCTGTCCCGGGATTGCCTTTGCTCGGCTATCCGCTCCGACGCTCTCACAGGCTGATCCTCTTTGTCCTGGTCCCGGTTACCAGCTGGGTGGGCAGGTTGGAGGGAGTCCACGGGAAGGCCCAGGGCTTTTGCTAAGTGCACCATATCTTCAGGGTGCCGGATGGTGAGAAATTTGCCCTTGTGGGGAATAATCAATTTAAAAGGAAACCCCCATCTGTAGTTTATTTCTTTCTCACGAAGGAGTAATGTTAGGGGACGTAGTGCTTTGCGTCGGTCCACTGTGAGCTTGGAGAGGTCGTTATAGACCTGAAGCCTGTCGCTGCGGAACGCGATCGTGTCCCTCCCCCTGCTAGCTCCTATTAGTTTATCTTTGGTGGAGTAGCTGTGGAGCCGCACGATCACGTCCCGCCGGCGGTTGGGGTCCTCGGAGCGCGGGCCCAGGGCTCTGTGCGCCCTGTCCATTTCCAAATCCCGGGAGTCAAGGTCTGGGCATAGGGAGAGGAAGAAGTCCTTCAGGTATGCTCGCAGATGTGTGGGTAGCACTGCCTCAGGGATGCCGCGGATCCGCAGGTTCTGGCGGCGATCCCTGTTTTCCTGGTCCTCCAATCCGTCTCTTAGTGTATTTATTTCTTGGCCCAGGCGTATGATCTCATCATCGGCCTCTGACTGGTGGTGTAAAGCCTCGTCCAGTCTGGTCTCCAGTGTGGTAGTGCGTTCCTGCAGTCCCTGGATATCCTAGTGAGGAAAATTTAAACTAAAAGCATGTGATCAGCGCTCAAACCTATATAACTATACCTAAATATTAACTAAAATAACCAGGTGCTTAACAATAATAAAATGAATATTTAAAGTGTCCCCTATAAGAAAAAATCTAATGTGAATTCCTCACAGCCTGTTGTGGCAGGTTGGGGAATGGCTGCCTTGGGAATATAACAACCCTATCCACAAGGGCTGTATAACATACACAGAGAGATAACAAATGACACAGATAAAACACAGACAATAATTCCCTGGCGCACTATCAGATAATAAACCTGACGAATCGGAGTAGTCCCATGAATCAAAAGATGGTATAAAGAAGATCCACAGTCCACAATGTCCCGTTCTTTTACACAGAATGCTGGTTTAAAAATAGATAAGAATGGGCCTCAAAAGGTTTCTTTAAGTCCCCCCACGATTGGCTCCGACTGATTCCTGCTGCTGGTATCACGCTTTACACTTCCAGCATCAGCATCACCATACCGATTGGGAACAGAAAGGGGCACCAATAGTATAGCACTATAACATTTATTGTTAAAAAATGACAAGCATAAAAACATGCACTCACATGCGAGAATGCCCTATGCGTGTCCTACAACGTGCCGTCCGCTTCACATGGGAGGATGTCGAGGGATTGCAGGGGGAGGCTGGAGCCGGCGTGGGTCCCCGCTTCGTGGCCGCGACTCGGAGCGCCTAGTCCCTCCTCCGATGACGTTCCCCGTCAATCAACCTCCTTTCCTTCCACAGGGTCTGCACGTTGCAGCACGTTCAACAGGCTCCACCCTACGCGCGTTTCGTGACTCTGACGTCACTTCTTCAGGGGTAATGGAGCTGTGGGGGCACTTGAGGTATTTTATACCCTTGTGCAAAGCTGACAGGGAGTTCCCATTAGTTGAATGTCTGATTGGGAACTCCTGTTGATTGTCCACTTGTTGGCTGATACCTGGCAATTCGTGTGCTTAGCAGGTTTAACCACTTCATGCCTGGACAGCCAATTGCACTAGATGATTACATTCTAGCATGCTGTAAAATACTTTACACAAAATTATTTAATACATCAGTATCATAAAAACCATAATAAAACTCTATAAATTGTAGAAATAAAAAGTAATTAGCAACCCTGTGGCTTATTATTCAATGTGCGAGATAGCTATTTGTATTGATCACTGTTGCTAACAGCATAAAGGACCCAGAGGTGGAAAGAGATTATTTGCATAGCAAAAAAACAAAAACAGATAACCTGGTTATGCAATATTCAACATCAGCAGTTACAGACCTAACTGTCCCTCAAAAATGCTGCCAGGTCAAATTCGATGTTTAATCCTCTCGGGGTTAAGGTTTTGAGGGTATATATCCAGTAGCTTTCGCGTCTGGATATAAGATTGATTTTATCACCCCCCCTCCAATTCTGCTTGGGGCAGTCAATCCCTTTACAGATTAACCCTTCCGGATTTTGTCCATGTTTATTTTTAAAGTGACTGGAGACGCTATGTGTCTCCAGACCCCTTTTTATATTTTAAACATGTTCTGCAAGACGTCGTTTCAATGGTCTACCTGTTCGCCCTACATATTGTAGTCCACAAGGGCACTCCAACAGGTAGACCACAAAAGGAGTCTTGCAGGAAATGAACGATTTGATGGGAAATCTGACACCTGTAACATTGGATTGAAAATGTTTGCATTTACTGCTGTACCTACAGCCAATACATTTGTCACATGTAAAGAATCCGTCCAATTCCTTAAGCCATGTTGTACTTTGTGTTTTTACGGAATTGAACGGACAGCTCGGGGACAGTTGAAGCTTTAGATTATTGGCCCTTTTAAACACTATCTGGGGGTGTTTAGGTAGTATTGTTTTAAGTATAGCATCCCCCTGGAGAATACTCCAATGCTTCCTAATTATTTGTGTTATTTTGTTTGACATCCCATTAAACTTGGTTATAAAGGGGATGAACTCTACACCCTCTACTTGTTTTAATTTCTTTTTGTCCATACTGATAAGGTCATTTCTATCTATGTCCTTTACACTTTCTAAGGCCTTCTCAACCATATTAGGATTATATTCCCTCTGGATAAATTTATCCTTAAGGTCATTGGCCTGCATCTCAAATATTTCTGGTTGAGAGCAATTTCTTTTAGTTCTTAGGAACTGGCCCTTGGGAATATTGTTAATCCATCTATGGTTGTGATGGCTAGACGCCAAAAGGTATGTATTGGCATCTACTTTTTTATAAAAGGTCTTAGTTTGAATAGACCCTCGCTCTATGAACAATGTAAGATCTAAAAAGTCTATACTTGTGGGGCTGATGTTGAAGGTGAATTTTAAGTTCATATTGTTGTTATTTAAGTATTTTTGGAACTCCCCAAGTTCCTCAACACCTCCACCCCAGATACATAGCACGTCGTCTATATAGCGTTTCCATAGTACAAGGCCCGCCCCAAATGGGCCGCCGGAATGGATGTATTCATCCTCCCACATGCCCATAAAGATGTTAGCATAACTAGGGGCGAACCTTGTACCCATGGCAGTGCCACATATCTGGAGGTGGTGGCTGTTGTCATAGCTGAAGAAATTATGTGTAAGTATATACCGTATCCCTTCTATTATAAAATCTCGAAATCCCTGTTCTATACTATCATCTTGATTTAACACCCTACTGACTGCTCTGATACCCAGGTCATGATTTATGACGGTATACAGAGACGTCACGTCACACGTGACCCAAATATAACGATCTTCCCATTTTAGGTCCCTAACTAGATTTAATACGTGTGTGGTGTCTCTTAGAAAAGACGGGATTTTAGGGACATATTTCTGCAGAGTGGCACCTCCAGATATGTGGCACTGCCATGGGTATAAGGTTCGCCCCTAGTTATGCTAACATCTTTATGGGCATGTGGGAGGATGAATACATCCATTCCGGCGGCCCATTTGGGGCGGGCCTTGTACTATGGAAACGCTATATAGACGACGTGCTATGTATCTGGGGTGGAGGTGTTGAGGAACTTGGGGAGTTCCAAAAATACTTAAATAACAACAATATGAACTTAAAATTCACCTTCAACATCAGCCCCACAAGTATAGACTTTTTAGATCTTACATTGTTCATAGAGCGAGGGTCTATTCAAACTAAGACCTTTTATAAAAAAGTAGATGCCAATACATACCTTTTGGCGTCTAGCCATCACAACCATAGATGGATTAACAATATTCCCAAGGGCCAGTTCCTAAGAACTAAAAGAAATTGCTCTCAACCAGAAATATTTGAGATGCAGGCCAATGACCTTAAGGATAAATTTATCCAGAGGGAATATAATCCTAATATGGTTGAGAAGGCCTTAGAAAGTGTAAAGGACATAGATAGAAATGACCTTATCAGTATGGACAAAAAGAAATTAAAACAAGTAGAGGGTGTAGAGTTCATCCCCTTTATAACCAAGTTTAATGGGATGTCAAACAAAATAACACAAATAATTAGGAAGCATTGGAGTATTCTCCAGGGGGATGCTATACTTAAAACAATACTACCTAAACACCCCCAGATAGTGTTTAAAAGGGCCAATAATCTAAAGCTTCAACTGTCCCCGAGCTGTCCGTTCAATTCCGTAAAAACACAAAGTACAACATGGCTTAAGGAATTGGACGGATTCTTTACATGTGACAAATGTATTGGCTGTAGGTACAGCAGTAAATGCAAACATTTTCAATCCAATGTTACAGGTGTCAGATTTCCCATCAAATCGTTCATTTCCTGCAAGACTCCTTTTGTGGTCTACCTGTTGGAGTGCCCTTGTGGACTACAATATGTAGGGCGAACAGGTAGACCATTGAAACGACGTCTTGCAGAACATGTTTATAATATAAAAAGGGGTCTGGAGACACATAGCGTCTCCAGTCACTTTAAAAATAAACATGGACAAAATCCGGAAGGGTTAATCTGTAAAGGGATTGACTGCCCCAAGCAGAATTGGAGGGGGGGTGATAAAATCAATCTTATATCCAGACGCGAAAGCTACTGGATATATACCCTCAAAACCTTAACCCCGAGAGGATTAAACATCGAATTTGACCTGGCAGCATTTTTGAGGGACAGTTAGGTCTGTAACTGCTGATGTTGAATATTGCATAACCAGGTTATCTGTTTTTGTTTTTTTGCTATGCAAATAATCTCTTTCCACCTCTGGGTCCTTTATGCTGTTAGCAACAGTGATCAATACAAATAGCTATCTCGCACATTGAATAATAAGCCACAGGGTTGCTAATTACTTTTTATTTCTACAATTTATAGAGTTTTATTATGGTTTTTATGATACTGATGTATTAAATAATTTTGTGTAAAGTATTTTACAGCATGCTAGAATGTAATCATCTAGTGCAATTGGCTGTCCAGGCATGAAGTGGTTAAACCTGCTAAACACACGAATTGCCAGGTATCAGCCAACAAGTGGACAATCAACAGGAGTTCCCAATCAGACATTCAACTAATGGGAACTCCCTGTCAGCTTTGCACAAGGGTATAAAATACCTCAAGTGCCCCCACAGCTCCATTACCCCTGAAGAAGTGACGTCAGAGTCACGAAACGCGCGTAGGGTGGAGCCTGTTGAACGTGCTGCAACGTGCAGACCCTGTGGAAGGAAAGGAGGTTGATTGACGGGGAACGTCATCGGAGGAGGGACTAGGCGCTCCGAGTCGCGGCCACGAAGCGGGGACCCACGCCGGCTCCAGCCTCCCCCTGCAATCCCTCGACATCCTCCCATGTGAAGCGGACGGCACGTTGTAGGACACGCATAGGGCATTCTCGCATGTGAGTGCATGTTTTTATGCTTGTCATTTTTTAACAATAAATGTTATAGTGCTATACTATTGGTGCCCCTTTCTGTTCCCAATCGGTATGGTGATGCTGATGCTGGAAGTGTAAAGCGTGATACCAGCAGCAGGAATCAGTCGGAGCCAATCGTGGGGGGACTTAAAGAAACCTTTTGAGGCCCATTCTTATCTATTTTTAAACCAGCATTCTGTGTAAAAGAACGGGACATTGTGGACTGTGGATCTTCTTTATACCATCTTTTGATTCATGGGACTACTCCGATTCGTCAGGTTTATTATCTGATAGTGCGCCAGGGAATTATTGTCTGTGTTTTATCTGTGTCATTTGTTATCTCTCCCTGGATATCCTGCCTAATTTCTGCCACTGCGTCTTTTATATTGGCCTGTAATGACCGTTGGAGCTTGGCAAGGAGTTCCTCCAGGTATGTCTTTGTGATCCCCCCGTCCGGGGAAGAGGGGGTCTCGGTAGGGCTCGCTGAGTCTGAGAGGCCTTGTTTGCCTCGTGGGCCTGAAGCCTGGGGGCCATCTTGCCTTCTATTCCCTGTCTCACCAGGCTGTTTTGCAGGAGAGAAGAACTTCCCCACTCCCTGAGTCGGGGGATTTTTCCCCTTATTAGCCATCCCTCTGGTTTTAGAGGGTCGTCAGGGGCTTTTTTCGGGGTTTTTGCCCGGGGTAAAAGGGTGTAAATCAGCAGTTATTCAGGAGGGTCTCTGGAGCTCAGCTTTTACCCGACTGTCCTGGATGACGTCATAGACACGCCGTGCCTTCCCATTTTTAATTTTCTTTATGACTGCCTCTATTTCTTCCCTGGTAATTGGAGCGTTAAGTTCTTGTTGCGATTCATTCGTTATTTTTGGGAACTTTAATCCCTGTAAAAACATGTCTTGAGCTACATTATCCTGCTCACTAGTAGTACAGCTGAACCCCGTTATAACGCGATCCTTGGGGTCCACAACCCCGAGACCGCGTTATAACCGGGATCGTGTTAAAATTTCACCGGCATCTAGATCTCTCTCCTTTTTGCAGATGTCAGCTCTCTCCTCTCTCTCCTCACTTCATAGGGCTGTGTCCATGTGCTCTTCTCTCAGCTGTCAAGCTCTCGTGCGCGGTTTCATTTTTTTTTTTTAAACATTCAATTCAATGCTTTATTGACTACCGGACACATACACACACCATGTGGGAATTGAACATTAGTACTTTCTTGAGAAAGTGTTATGCGGGTGAGAGAAAAAGGTATATTCTCTCTCAGTGGGGTTAAATAGCCTCCAGCAGTCTAACAAACCCAATGTTTCTTGTAACAGCCCTATGCTTCTCTGTCCAGATCTTGATTTGGTTGTGTGGAAGATAAAATAAAACATAATGTATCCTGTTTTATTTTAGAGTAGCTTTCAACATATTTGTTTGCACTGAATTATATAACCCTCCACCAGAAAAAAGGGTTACCATAGGTCACAGTTTTTGATGAACAACATAATGCATTGTGCATATGAACTGATTTCCATAGGCACCTTTTCTTTATTTCAGGCATTAGCTTTCAGACAAATAAATTGGGAATGATGTTGCTGAAGCAGGCACTTAAAATGTATAGCTTTTATCTACTGATTGCACATTGTCTGTTTGTCACTATTGCTACAATACTTCTACACCACATTTTCTTATTTAGCAGAACATAAGTGTCTAAGAAAATCAACTATATTTTACATTTAATCTCCCGTTCCATCCCCCAGCTATCTGTCCTGTGTAATCTTCTAAATTCTTCCCAATTTATTCTACAGCCGTATAGTATATTTTATTTTGCGATTAGGATGCACTAAACTGTATAATTTCCGAGTTTAAAGCATGGTGATATCTATCTATCTATACACACACACACACACACACACACACACACACACACACACACACACACACACACACACACACACACACACACACACACACACACACACACACACACACACACACACACACACACATATATATATATATATATATATATATATATATAATACATAGTTACATCCTTAGTAGATGAGATTGATAAAAGACATGCATCCATCAAGTTCATCCTATGCTAAATTTAGAAAACAAAAATACAAACCGGCGCCAAAATAGTCCAAAGACAGTCTAATTAGAAGTCCAAATGGAGTGATGTGGAGATTTACTTCAATACTTGCACTTCCAGAATAGTAGATTATCCACGGCTAGATAATGCATCAATATGAAATACAAATAGAAAACATATCATAGTGTATACTGCTTGTTAATGGAACATGTAACACAAGACAAACAACAGAGACACAACAATAAACAAATATAAGCAAGGCTGACTATAACAATGGAGCTATTTAATACAACAATCAATATAAAATAACAAAATAAAACAACTAGCAAGCAACTTGTCCGGTTGGTCTAAAACCAAAATCCTACACAAAAACTTGAGAGTAAAATCGCAGTGGGCTGTAGTCTTTGAGGATACCAGCTTGTCCTCCCGTGGCGTCTGGCAGATCCAAACACCGCGTCGACGCTGTCGTACTTCCTGGATCGATGACTCGTCACTGGAGCGCGCCTTGGAGGAAGAACCTCCTCCTACTGCTACAGGACACTGCGGGTAACCACGGGGCCTGCGTGAGTTAGTAATAGCTCATACACTGAGACCCTACGCATTTCATGCACATGCGCACTTCATCAGGGGTTATAGCTATGACATCAGAAAAAAATCAATTGCGTCAGAAATCATCAAATTGATTATTTACTGCCTTAATCTTATTTACATAAATTATAGGAAACATTTTGAGAGTATGCTAATTTTTACCATTTCAATATTCAAAGGAGCCACAATTCACCTACATGGATCAATGTAAATAAATTATTTTGTACCTGTAATGGGTGCTCACCACAAACAGGATGGGAGCACGAGGTTGGGGTGGGGATGTTGGTAACCACCGACCTACAACCGGGCAAGCACATCCGGAGTGCAGAGTGAAGGTCGTGAAGCTGAGTCAGGGTAGGAGAGGTAAAAATGGTTGTGATACTCGCTGTGGTCTAGGGTTGGAGAAATCGGAAAGTTGTAGTACGTAGCCAGGGTCCAGGAGTAGAGAAGGTAGAAGTCCAATTGCAAGCTGAAATCAGGGGTCAGAGAAGGCGGAGTTCAAGATACAAGCCGAGGTCAAAACGGGAGCAAGAGAAACAAGACAAGTTCAGGCAAGGTAACAGTAAGGCAGCAGGGTGCATTGGGGCAAGCACTTCGTCACATAAACAGAGGTTTATGCTCAGCTAAATTGGAGGAGGCTTGGCGAGCACAAATAGGGCAGGCAGCCAATAGCAAGTTAGTACAAGGCTGCAGGGTAATGAATGAGAACCGCCCCCTCAGATGTATTCAGTCCAATAGGCAGGGGCAGGAAGAAGAGCAGGTGTAGAATAATTGTTGGGAGCAAGACATCTCAGGGCTGTGCGGCACCTGCATGTAACTTGTGTGCGATGCACATCACCCGTGATGTCATGGGGGTGGAGCCTGAGTGCGGTGCGTTCGGTGTCCCCCAGCCTGGTAGCACAACGCGCATCACCCATCTCGTCATGGGACGCATCACGGGGCAGAGCCGAGGCTCAATCCTCACACTGCCCTAGTACTGACAAATACAGTATGCATGCTGGGAAAATCTCTAGAGATTTCTTGAATATATTACAGAAAGTCTCCAATAATCTGTACTACACCTGTAAATCATCTGAAGGAATCTAGCATAGGTTAAACTTGATGGACATACTGTATGTCTATTTTCAACCTCATCTAATATGTAACGATGTCATATGACAACAATTTCTAGAATGAATGAATAGTTAGAAGGCACCTTCCTTGCCAATGCTCTGAACCTCTCTCAGACATACAGTAAAGGACACAGTGAAGGCCGCATATCTAGCATTTCCTGAGGTTTATTAATGTACATGGTTCCTGTCAGAAATAGACTATTGACCCTTTAACTGAATAAAGAAAACCACAAAATAAAAGCCTAGCTCCCACTGGAGCTGTAACTAACCCACTGACTGGTTACTACTCACCAGTCTAAGGGCTGGGACCCTCTGCGCCCGGTGGCCCGGGCGGCCGCGTGAGCGCAACTCACTATTGCTGTTTAGCCTCACGATCCAGTCCCTCCTGACTGCCAACTGACTATGTACTGTGACGCGTCAGCCAGCAGGGGATACCAGAGAATTGTGTTCCCGTGCGGCGACGCATCACATGGTATGCGAGTCAGCCAATGGGGAGGAGGGGAGGGAAGGAGCTAGATGGGAGGCGCCTTGGACAGGGAGCAGGGAAGGAGCTGCAGGTTAAAGTGTGTGTGTGTGTGTATATGTATGTGTGTGTATGTGTGTGTATGTATGTGTATGTGTATATGTATATGTTTATATGTGTGTGTGTGTGTGTGTGTGTGTGTGTATGTATGTGTGTGGGGGGTGGATGGCACCACGATCAGATACAGCCCCCCTCCCTCCCACTCCCGCCCCCCTCCCTCCCGCTCCGGCTCCGGCTCCCGGCTCCCTACAGACCGCATATCGCGGTCTGTGTCTGTCAGCGCCCCGCCTGTCTGCAGTGCGGGTGCGCTGACTGAGGGAGCGGGGCCTTAGCCTTATGCTTAACTGAACTATCAGCCCAGATCTGCTACCTTGGAGCTGGGGTCACATACATAAAGTGTTGTGCTTTCAAAATGTCCTTATTCACTGGTGTCTTCCCCCTGTTGGCAACACGTTACTTACAGCCTGCAGTCTTGCTTCCCTAGTCTCTCCCTACCTATTGTAATGTACCTCTTTTTGCTTCCCTAGTCTCTCCCTACCTATTGTAATGTACCTCTTTTAGCCAGAGCCATAATCAAACTCAGGTGCAGCCAATTAGTCAGGGCTAGAAGGATTAACCCTTTCATTACTGTAACCAGGAAAAAATACTTTAGCCGTCCTTCTGCACCTATGAATCCCGTTTATCACTCTACCTGAGTGCCTTTATTTACAAATTTGCAATTAGTATTTTAAGAAACGAAAGTTCAGGGGCGTGCCGATGACGTCATCCAGGGCAGACGGGTAAAGGGAGAGCTCCGGAGACCCCTCTGTATAATCGCTGAATTTATACCTCTCCACCCGGCCAAAAACACCCCAAAAAGCCTATAATCTCTCCCTGAAACCGCAGGGATGGTGAATAGGGGAAAAAGTCATCAGCCCCAAGGGGTTGGAAGGTTCTTTACCCCCGCTAAACAATCTGCTGAGGCGGGAGGCAGGCGGCAAGAGGCACACAAGGCCTCATTAGCCCGGCGAGCCCCGCTGAGACTCCCCCCTCGCCAGATGGTAGAATCACGAAGGAGTTTCTTGAGGAGCTCCATGCTAAGCTCCAAAGATCACTGGAGACGAATATTAAAGATGCAGTGGCTGAGATAAAGCACGATATTCAGGGACTACAAGAACGAACCACAACCCTGGAAGCCAGGGTGGATGAAGCCCTTCATCATCAATCAGAGGCGGACAACGAGATAATTCGCCTGGGCCAAGAGATCCACTCCCTCCGGGACGGTCTGGAAGAATTAGGAGAACCGGGACCGCAGGCAGAACCTGCGGATCCGCGGTATCCCCGAGGCGATAGCGCCCTCCCAGCTTAGGGCATATCTGGTGGATATTTTCCTCACTATCTCCCCTGATCTCGACCCACGGGACCTTGAAATAGACAGGGCACACAGGGCACTGGGCCCACGCTCAGAAGACCCAAATCGCAAGTGGGACGTGATTGTGCGCCTCCACAGTTTCTCAACTAAGGATAAACTGATTGGAGCCTGCAGGGATAAGGACACGATCGCATTCCAGAATGAGCCACTACAGATCTATAATGATCTTTCTAAGCTTACCGTGGACAGACGGAAGGCGATGCGCCCCTTGACACTCCTCCTCCGGGAAAAGGGAATTAAATACAAATGGGGCTTCCCCTTTAAGTTGATCATCCCCCACAAAGGAAAATTCCTGACCATCCGACAGCCTGAAGATATGGAACCTCTGGCTAAAACCCTGGGCCTCCCCGCGGAACCCTTCCATCATGCTCACCAGCCTGACAACAGACCCCGGGAACGGGAGGACCACCCGGTTAGAGCATCTGAAAGAATCGCGGAGCAGAGGCAGTCCAGGGAGAGATGACGGGTGTACCCTGTACAAAGGGAGGCCCTCCCGGGAGATTGCCGTCCTCTTCCCTCTCACCACTTAAAATGGCGTCTGGAGGGTCTCCACCGTATGCCTCTACACAAGAAGCGCCAAACGAAGCTACGCCACTAACCTTTTAACAGAGACTCCCAACAGCATCCAGAGAGGCGACCGGCCTCATCCTCGCTGGCACTCTGAAGGAACCACCCGCTACATCGCAGGAGATCGAGGAGAGGAGTCCACCCCGTGCACAACAGATTCTTCCAAGAGGGCGTCCGAGGAGTCTTCATTCCGCTGCGGAGCACCACGAGGCATCCTGGGCGAGATCGAGATGAAGCAGACGTCATCACAGCGCGTGACCTCCGACCTTCAGACTCCACTCTCCGCATCACGTGGCCCCGACCTGTTGATCCAGACCAGAGGCGTCGAGCGCACAGCGCCAGAGGAGCCCATACAACAGCCCGGTCCCCGGATAGAGTGCAGGTCCCCCCCCCCTCGGCCGAGGGGGTGTCAAGAGGTCTTCCCGACGCTCCAACCCCTGACGGTCCCACGGAGGGGCGGACGGCACCGGATATCCCGGTCGCTCCCAGCTGTGAGGCATCCACGGAGGGTCTGTAGCACTGTTCCCCCCATGTTATCCCCGGTTGTCCCCGGTTGTTATACTTTCCATCACCCTAAGTTTAGCAGCAGGCCTGACCTGTCCCAGCGTTCACGTCCTCCAAGTCAGAAGGGCCCACACAGAACTTGAAGGGCATTCCCCTACCCCCCCTCGTACCCACCCCCCTCCTACCCACCCCTCCCCCCCCTAATACCAATACCCCCAACCCTTCCCTCCTGCCCAATACCTGTCTCACCTCCCCCCTCTCTTCCCCCCGCCCCCCTCTCGTCCTCGTTAACCCCTTCCACCCCTCCCCCCTTTCCCGCTCAACCCCCCCCTCCCTCCTATCCCCCTCCTCCACCTTTCCCCCTGCCCCATAACCTCCTTCTCAAACCCTCCCCCAGCCCGTCAGCCCCCCAAGAGAGGATGCATGCATCCCAGCTTCAACCCAGCGACATTCACAAGTGATTAAGGACATGAAACTAACACTTTTCTGAGCCGACACAAAAGGCTGCACTAACCCTGTATTATTGTCACGGTCAGGTGCCTACAGCAATGAATGTTTTCTCTGTATAATGTTTTGGGCGCAACGATCGAGGTAGTTCCACCCCCCCACCTCATCCCCCTACCCCCACTTCCTCACCCCACCCCCCCACGAGTCACCCCCAAACCCTCCCACCCCTCCCAACCCCCCCCAACACCCCTTCCCGCCATTCGCCCACTCCCCTCCCTGTTCCTCGACCCAGAACATCCTACACCTCAGCTACAGGTAAATCAGGCTTTGACTACCGCTTCTCCCATGGTAGAGACAGGAGGATATACTGCCCCCGTGGCACCGCAGATACTCGACACAATTCTAATGGTTTTGAGAGGGTGTGCGGTATTTATGGTTCAAAGACCTGTGTTACCCTCACCCCGCTCCCAGGCCCCCCCTCTCCCTGATCCCCCCCCCTCTCCCTCCCCCATTACCCTAGGCCCCCCCCGCCCTCCTCCTTGCCCGCCCCCTCCCTCCTTGCCCACCCCCCCCGACCACGCAAACCCACCCCCCATACCCCCGCCCCCCCTACACCCTCCCCTACCCCCACCCCCCTCCCTACCCCTGCCCCCACCCATACCCCTTCTAGTCCCCCCTGAGCGGAACCACTTACCTCCGTGCCAGATCGGCCGAATACGTTCACATAGATGGATCTGGTAAGCGCTGCTCCCAGATTCATCACACGAGGTTGCATAACACTTGGGCCACAGCAAAGGTCTGGTATCAATATTACTAAAAGTAAAAATATGCATAATTCCTAAGGTCGAAAGTATAAGCCTGTACCTCCCTCCACCCTCCCCCCATCCCATATCCCTTCCCCAGATACCCTTCTTCCCCCCTACCCCCCTTCTTCCCCCCTACCCACCCCAACCCCCTTTCCCTGCCTCCCCAGGGTGTGAATGTAAAGGATGCTTCAGTATACCGATGCTGATTGCAGATAAAACGTTTGACGCCTCACCCAAACCTCAAGCCCCCTTCCCCCCCCCTCTCCCCCTACTCTTCCCCGTTCCAGGACCAACTCCCTATCTCCCCCTGTCCCCCAAATACCCCGCCCCTTCCTATCCCTGCCCCCTCTCTAACACCACCCCCGTCCCCCCGGGCTGGACCACTCTCCCTTGAATCTGCCTGGTTAAGCACGCTCATGAATATGGACCCGACAGGCGCATTACCCGGGTTTACCACATGAGGTCGCACAACACATGTGCTAAGGCAACTGTATAATGTGCAAACTGTTTTATGTGAATCATGTACCATGCTGAAGGTTCAATGTTTAAGCCTGTACCCCCTCCCCATCCCCTATTCCTTCCACCCCCAAGGGCCCCCCACCACCCCCTCCACCTCCACCCACCCCCACCCCGGTATCCCTGAGCAGGAACATATTCGAGGCTGATGGTAACCTAAGGAGAATGGAGACATGACTTTTGAAGACCCGCATACGCGCCATCCCCCCTATTCCCCCCCTCCCCCCTCTCCCCCCCTACCCCTTTCTCCTCCAAGACCCACTCCCCCCCCCTCCACCCACCCCTAAACCCCCCCTCCCCCACACCAACTGAGCAGAGACCCTGCCCGTATACCCCCCCCCATTAGCTACTAAACACTTCAGGTATATAACATCGCTATACAATAGGTTCCACCAGCCGAGAGCCCAAAACGAGGACCCATCCCTCCCCCCTCCCCCCTCCCGCCCACGCCCCTTCCCTCCTACCCCCCTCCCTACACTTCCCCCCCATGCTCTCCCCTTGCTACCTCCTCCCCCCTCCTTGCCCCTCCTTTCCCCTCCGCCCCCTAGGGCAACCACCCCCACAGCGACCTTTAACGTCCCTATCCCCTCGCCTCCCGATCCAGTTCCCCCTCCCTTGCCCAATCCCGCCCACACACGGCTAGATAGAGCAAAAAGCCCAGCGGGCCTGCCATCCCACCGAATAAGCCAACCCGGCGATGCGGAAGCCGGTAGAAGTCACAGAATCTACTGGGTCTCCACCCGGCCCGCCTTCACTGGTGAGCGTTCTCGGACACGCCCCCAAGGGTCTTATACCCCACTAACCGGTTCTTTCTCTAAGACCGGTCAAACACTTTTAGACCCCATTAGGGTCGATTTTCCTTCCTTTTTTCAGCCACTGTCACTGTCCCAGCGGCCCCTCTCCCGACCCCCCCCCTTACCCATTTTGACTGCACTCCCCAGCACTACTCCAGCGACAACACAAGCGGTCTTAGTTGAGAGATAACAATGTCCCACCAAAAAGCTCTAAAAATTGTCTCCCTAAACGTGAAGGGTCTCCACAATAATCGAAAGCGCCGCCTGGCCCTCCAGGAGATAAAGAAAATAGGAGGGGACGTTGTTTTCCTCCAGGAGACGCACTTCACGTCGCAAGAGCCGCCTAAAATATTCCAGCATGCATTTCCAATGAGTTATTTCTCATCATTTAGCAGCAAGCGTAGAGGGGTAGCCATTCTGTTCCTTCAGGGCACCCCATTTAATTTAACAAAAATTCAAGCAGATCCAGAGGGGAGCCAACCAGGACGACAACACTCTACTCAGTCACAAAGACTGGGGAAAAAATTTAAGGACATTATCGGGGACTTTTCTCTGGTAGACATTTGGAGAACACAACATCAGGGACAAAGAGATTATACTTTTTACTCGGCGCCTCACCAGTCTTACTCCCGTATTGACTACTTTCTTGCTTCCAAGAACGTTCTAGAGGCCACCACTGACACAGATATCGGCCCAATTACATGGTCAGATCACGCTCCCATCACCATGACCCTATCCATCCCCTTCGGGAAAACTATCTCATACTGCTGGAGACTAAACGATTCCTTACTGAACCACTCTGGGACAGTGATGGAACTCAAAAAATCCCTTAAGGAATACTTCAGAATAAACAAAGGCTCCGTAGCCTCTCCAGCAAGCCTGTGGGAAGCCCATAAGGCGACAATTCGAGGAAATTTTATCTCGATTGCCTCCCACCGGAAGAAAATTAAACTCAAATTAACTAAAGAGCTCACAGACAAAATAATCGACTTAGAGCAACAGCATAAAAATAACCCCTCCCGGAGAATTTATAAACAGTTGACAATTGCTCGAAACAATCTAAGGATCATCCAATTAGAAGGTGTAGAAAAAGCTCTTAGATGGACGGGTCAGAGGTATTATGATAAAGGGAACAAGGCCGATAGACTTCTTGCCAGCAAGTTACGAGGAATACAGAAAAGATCGCAAATCATGGCGATCAGGAATAACTCTGGTGAACTCCAATACAACGGAAAAAAAATAGCAGAGGAATTCACCAAATTCTACACTAAACTGTATAACCTAAGAACCCACTCTGCTAACTCCATAGAGACGGATACGGCTTTAGCCGCCGGTTACCTAGCCGAATGCGACCTTCCTTCATTAACAGAGGAAGAAAATACTTACCTAAACGCGAAAATTACGCTAGACGAATTAGAAATGGCCGTTAGAGCCTCCAAGAATTCCAAGGCGCCAGGCCCTGATGGCTTCACAAATGCATACAACAAGAAATTCTTCCCCATCCTGTCCAAACATCTATTAAGTTTGATCAACTCATTTCTAGAAGGGAGTCCTATCCCGTCCACAATGTCGTCCGCAAATTTGGCAATAATACTTAAAGACGGGAAGGACCCCACCCAATGTGGCAGTTATAGACCAATTTCATTGTTGAACAACGACCTTAAACTATATAGTAAAATTTTGGCGAACAGACTTAATCCCATCCTCCCGAGATTAATACACAAGGACCAGGCCGGGTTTGTCCTGGGCCGCCAGGCCTCAGACAATACACGCAAAATAATAAACTTAGTAGACCATGCCCACTTTTCAGGCTCAAAGGCAATGTTATTAAGCCTTGACGCAGAGAAGGCATTTGACAGGATTGATTGGCTATTTCTAAACCAGACACTGATTAAATTCGGCTTCAGAGACTCGTTCTTAAAGGGCGTTCAAGCACTTTACCAGAATCCCTCAGCCTCGGTACGCCTCTCAGGCGGAGGCTCTGAACGATTCCTAATCCAGAACGGTACCCGTCAAGGATGCCCCCTATCTCCCCTTCTCTTCGCCCTCACGATTGAACCACTGGCGTCTAAAATAAGACGGAACCCGAACATCCAGGGAATCCCGATCGATAAATCACAATACAAAATTTCTCTATTCGCTGATGACATCATCCTTACTCTGACTAAACCTCTAACTTCCCTCCCCAACCTCCAGAAGGAACTGGCGGAGTTTGGCAGAGTATCAGGATATAAGATAAACAGCGACAAATCAGAGGCCCTAAATCTTAGTCTCCCTGATCCCGAAGTCAATCTCCTCAAAACCAATTTTAGCTACAGATGGTGCCCTTCATACATTAAATATCTGGGAGTTAATGTGTCAAGGCACTATCGGGATTTATACCGGGATAACTACCCGCGATTATGGGACAAGATCAAAAAGGATCTAGATCAGTGGGAAGGTTACCAGATATCGTGGTTCGGTCGAATGATTTCCACTAAGATGAATATACTCCCAAGAATGTTATACCTCTTTCAAACACTCCCGACCCACGTCCCGGGCGCTGATCTCAAAAATATGCAAAACAGAATATTTCACTTTATTTGGAAGGGCAAAAGACCCCGAGTCGCCAGATCGGTTTTGATGGCAGCAAGATCTATGGGAGGTTTAGGGGTGCCGGACTTACACAGATATTACCTAGCTGCACAGCTCAAGCAGGTGGTAATGTGGAATTCTGACCCGACCCGTTGTAGTTGGGTGGAGATAGAGACTCAATGTGCCAAAATGCCTTCTCTGCAAGCCTGCCTCTGGAGCCTGGACAGAGGAGAGGGACATACACACAACCTGAAACTACAGGCCTCTCGTTTCACATGGGACGTTTGGTCACGTTGTAAATACAAATATGGCCTTACTACCAAAAGCTCCCAATTGACCCCTATCTTTAACAATCCAAAGTTCCTCCCGGGATGTGGATCTAAACTGTTCGAACAATACAGCATAAAGGGTATAGAGGCAATTGCGGATCTTCTGAGCCTAGGGAGGCTTCTGAGTTTCCAAGAGATAAGGACCAAATATAAAATCAGAGAATTGGACACATTCAAATACCTTCAAATCAGAAACTTTATTAGGACAACATGCCCTCTCCCAGAATACCCCACTCTCACATCGTTTGAACTTCTTTGCGAGACAAAGACCCACCAGAAGGGTCTAATCTCAGATATATACGGGGCTCTAGAGCGGTCCACGACCCCAAAAGAGCACGACTATATGCTCAAATGGGCAGCTGACCTGAATACAGATATAGACAGAGAGACTTGGGAAGAAATCTGGGAGACAGCCTCGGAGACCTCCCTATGTACTACAATAAAGGAAAACATTTATAAAATTATGTTTGGCTGGTATCTTACCCCAGCTCGATTAAACCAAATCTACCCTCTGGCATCAGATCTATGTTGGAGAGGCTGTGGTCATAGAGGGGACATGGTCCACATCTGGTGGTCTTGTCCAGAAATTGTTAAGTACTGGGCCAAGGTCCAAATTTTAATAAAAGAGGTCACCGACCTGGAAGTGCCTATTGAACCACTGACCTACCTGCTGGCTGCACCGTTGAAGGATATTGTCCGGCCAGTCAGGAAATTGATATCCTTCATTCTTACCGCGGCTCGATGCTGTATTGCGGCCTCCTGGAGGAAAACAACTACGCCAGCACTGGGAACGATCAGAAAAAGAGTCGACGAGGTGATGGTCATGGAACGGCTCACCGCCATCGTTAGACAAAAAATGCCGGCATACGAGGACATCTGGGATCCATGGATCTCCAACAATAGGGCCAGACAGCCAACTCCAGCGCACCAGAGACCGATCACCCCACCATAGGCGCTCGAACACTACCCTAAAGTTCATACCCCTAAACAGTCAGATGGGTCCCCCTCCCCCCCTTACCCCTCCCCCTCCTCTCTACCCCCCCCCCCCCTCACCTTCCCAGTCCCCCCCCCCTCTGCCTTCCCTCTCCGAAGGCTTTCCTCCCTTTTTCTAATGACAACGGCGGTTGTCTATTGTTTTCCCCCAAAAATTGTGGAATTGAAAATGTTAGGCTTTTTCGCACAAAACCACTGTATGTTTACCTGAATGCCTAATAAAATTGTTTGGAAAAAAAAAAAAGAAAAGAAAGTTCAAGACAAGAGCTATAAAAAGAAAAAGCTGCTAGCAAACGATGTTTCAAAATTACTATTGTTAAAATGTTAACCCCATAATTCCCACTGCATGTGTAACCCTCCGTGCATGGCTCTAAAGGAGTTTACATCATGTTGGATATTTAGATGGCTGTGCTCAGTCTCTCATACCTTTTCAGGGTGCTGGATTCATGCAAGCTGGGCATGGATATGCAGATAGAATAATGATAGACACCATGAATTTTTATAGTACAAACAAGAGCCACTGTGGTGGGAGTACACTCTACTTCTCAGGGATCAGTATCCCATCACTCTCTGTACTGCCTACCTCGTCCATGCATATTAGATCGAGAGTTTCTTAATGACCTGTCTATAGGGGATATTCGATTATGCTTTAGAGCTACGACTCAGAGAACTCCTGCTTGGCACATGCTCACTCCCCTTCCCAAATGAGAAAAAATTTGAACAATAACTATAGAAACTAACTGAAACAATAAAGGTTACAAGACATCCTCATGGCCAACTGGGACTTTTGTGGGGCTTGGTATAGGGGCTTTTGCGGGGCCTCTTACCTTGTCTGGCATGGCATCTACTCCAATGGTGCAGCATCATGACGTTGAGTCACCAATGTGGTGTCCCCTTGTCATGGCAAGGTGGCGCCATGTGGCATCACGTTGCCATGGCAATATGGTGCCATGTGATGTTGTGGCACCATGGTAATGAGACACTGCAGGACGAGATGCTACCGGACAAGTTAAGAGACAGTTACATAGGCCCTGTGTTCTCCCCTGGAAATCAGTTAATTGTTGTGGGAAAGAGCGCGGAGCCTCTTTAACTGTGGGCTCGGTTGCAGAGGCACCGATTGCACTGCCATCAAGCCAGGACATATAATTAAACATATTTACATGAGTCAGAGTGAGGCCCTCTCCAACTGTCACTTCCTAGGAACCTAGTTGTAGAACATTCAGTGGAGCTTGTCATGGTAGCTTATGACAAGATATAACGAACACCAACTATCTGGGTTGAACTGAACGAGGCTTAGATATAATAAAATATATTTATTCCTTAAAAAAGGTGAACACAGCAATATAGTACAATTGACAGACAAGAAGGTAACATTTACTTAGGGTTGGGGAATGGAGAAGTATCAGCTAGCAATTCTCCAGCAATCCGGTGACATTCAAGATGGTATCAGAAGAAGAACTAAAAACTGTAGGGTTGACACAGTTTATATACCTGTGTAACCCTATTCTTAACATTGAATACAGACTTTTGGTGAACAATTATCTGTATCCAATCCCTAACGTGGAGACACAGATTAACCCATGCCCCCCAGCTAATTAGCCCATGTGTACTGGGACTCTATGGGTCTTATTTCTGTAGCCCCATAATTAAATCAGGGGCGACGACCCGTCTATCAAATGAAGTATCTGGCAGGAGCTTCATTGTTTGTAGGTGTAGACATAACACTTACAAACCACTCCAGTTTGGTGATTCTCCACCCTCAGGTAACAATTAGAGTGGCAGAGTCTGTTGATTAGCACTTGATCTGTTGATTAGTACTTAGTGTAAACAATCAGGCAGTTAACTTTTGATCACAGTGCTTAGGCTCAATCAGCCAACTGCCCTTCATGACCTATTAGC
The DNA here is from genome assembly GCF_040206685.1 of Ascaphus truei. Lineage (NCBI taxonomy): Eukaryota > Metazoa > Chordata > Amphibia > Anura > Ascaphidae > Ascaphus > Ascaphus truei. Next base: position 346,549,402 of record NC_134486.1, read on the forward strand.
ATAGCAGATGGTCTGCATTTCCAGAGCAGATCCAAAATACCATACATACTGTATATACTATAATATCTACACATATTAATAAGTTCCATTCTGGTGGGCTCAGTGGGTCGAAATTTGACAGTTCTTAATGCCTACAGTGACTCCACACATTGGCCAAATATCAACTCTCTGCGACCTCCAGAACTGGAGATACAGAAATGCACTTTAAAACATTAAAATACAGGATTATAATGAAACAGGGGAACAGGGGAACATACATGACATGACAAGGTGTAAACCACCTTCCTGGACCGCAGTCCAGTTAACCCCTTGCCTCCCTGGTGAGGTCAGGGGGAGGCTATATGGGGTGCAACCCCTTTAATACCGGGCCAACCCACTCTCCCTCTACAGAGCTATGTACAGTATGCCCTCTCGTGTCCTTATGATGACATCACTGGTCACAAGACCAGTGTACGGTATATATTAATGGTCAACGTTACTTGTTACATTCAATCTGAGACCATTCCATGAAATTCTCATAATATTGCATCTACTTATGTAGCAAGTACACTGTCCTTATATACACGGCTGTAGTGCTTTAGTTTTAGAATATATAATTTTATATATTTGTCCAGTTGTGACATTGGAAAGTTTTTCTTCATGATGCACCCTAACTAATTACAATTGTCTGCTGTTATATTGTTAGATGTAAGATTATGAATATTTAAAATGTGAGATAATTGCACTCATTTTAAGTATTTAAAAATGTGCTGCATACAAGTAATTCCTGCCTCAGTCCTCCTAATTAATATATGGGGCCTTTGTACTAAGATCATATTTGAAATTTTTTGGTCAAAATTTGAGTGCTAAAAAGCAGCAAAAACCTTCATAAAATGTGTCATAAGCATGAAGACTTCATACGTAAGATGCATATTTTGTTTTAAATAATTTGTTATGCATTGCGTCGTATTGAATACCTGACTGATACAATTTAAATTAAAACAGAATTATGTGATTTTTTTTTTACATTTAGAACTAGCATTACATTATTTATGTAATTGTATGTATAATAGCTATATTGTGAAAATACTAAATGGTTTAACATATACAATGAAACATCAGTATTGCATCAAATACATTTTTGGTTGATACATAGGAACTTTATCATGCGTCAACTGGTTAAGGTTAATACCAGTTTTCATTTTGTGTACAATTTTAATGAACTTTCTACTTTTTAATTTTGGCAAACAGAATTATTTTTTTAGTACATACGTTATAATTAACATCTGTATGCTACTTATGGCATAGATATTTTATATCAGTATATAGACACTCACACGTGTAATTTAAAAAAAGATTTGTGTGCACCAATCGTGTGCTATAAAAAGCCATTTCCAAAGCTTAGTACATAGGCCTCATGGTGTCTTATTGCAGAAGACTTTATGGTCCACAATCCAGAACTGAATATTTAGCAAAGCTGGAATACTTCTAGAAAAGTGTATAACATATTACAAATCCTCTAAATTATGCATCTATTTAGATATTTGCACATAATATATGGTTTATATGAATCTGGGAAATAGGTTGTAAAAAAAATGCATGTATCATTGAAATGCTTACACTTGTAGTGACCTTACAATTTCCACCAAAAATCGCATAACCCTGGTAGTATCATTGTATCAGTGATAGAAAAATCCAACAGCACTCTAATAAATCAATGGCAAGAGATCAGTTTCTGCATACAGCAGATAAATGAAAATATAAGTTACAGCAACTGTATTCCTACAAAAAGAGTTAGACAAAGTGTTTATGAAACTTCTTCTGGTTCCGGTCTGAAATTTATAGTCTCACTCGATTCAATAGAAGTTCTGTGGAAGAAAAAATTGCTATGCTCTACTTGGAAGTAATAAAAGCATGACATACAATATTAATTATAAAATAGTATAAAATCTGAATCATAAATATTATGAAAAACATTTTCTAAAACACATACACAACGCAAAATTTACCCAGGTAAATGTTTGAATAATGGCCGCTGCATCTTTATTTAAGAGTTTGCAAATGAGTAGAGCCCGATTTTCCTTCAGGCCCTGGTCAAGAGTGCCCAAATGTATGGGGCCCCTGGCAATGGAGTTTTGTTTTTTGTATAGAGTTGAAAACATGAATCTGAAATCCATCTGTTTCTCTTCCCTTCCCTACATTCTGGTTCTAGAGACGTGCGCTACCAGAAAATTAGCGGCAGCAGCTTGTTGATTTAAAATGTTCAGTGTCATTGGGTAAATTGGCATTAAATTTACATTATTGAACCATTGGGGGCGGTTTGTTGACGGCATAATCAGCGCATTGTTTTTAATTGTTGCAGGCTGCCGTTGTTATCAGAAGCTTGTCATTAAACTCTGACTGTAAACTGAATCTAAACTCTAATGTTAAACCTTGATGGGTTATGACGTCGGCGTGTGGCATTATGGGAAGGGCTTTTTGTAAATAACGGCACTTATATTTTGAAGTGGCGACATGGGTGACAATTTTATTTTGAGTGGGGGTCGGGGCTGGTTCCTGGCCTAATGCCCCCTATTTGGGTAAATTGGGCTCTGCAAATAGGTTAATAAACACACAGAATCCCAGCAAGCTCAATAAACCCCAAAACATACCACAAAAAAATATATATATATATATATATCAAAAAACACACAAAAAGAGTAGCGCTATTAAGTACTGTGAATAACTGTAAGATAACAATATAAACACCTAAAGTGTGAACGTGATAATCTAATAGTAGAGGTAACCAACAAATAAATTCAATAGCAATATAATGTCCAAAGAAAGAAGGATAAAGTCCACATGTCTCCACTTTGTGATGATTTGGAGGAGGAGAGAATCCCAACGATACACTGACCACAGGAGCTCCTTGATGCTTGAAAAGAAAGTGGTGTAGCTACCCACCATAGATCTAGAAAAACAAAACACAAAAAAACGCAAGCTCCATAGCACATAACTGTGTACAATAAGGGTGAATTTATTAAGGAGAGTGTCCTTAGGAGATACACATACAAAAGGTTAAAATAACATGTACATTGGAGAGAATCTGTATGGGGTGTCATCTAAAGGAACAGGGGGGGGGTGTTCCGATCGTGATACTGAGCACCTGGTTTAGCTGCTTCTGACTCCTGCCACGAGTCCTGCAGTGTTTCAGCATCTCCAATGCTCAAAAGTGCTTCCTTCTGTGATGCAATGTTGGAAACACAGGCAGAACAGCTGAAAGAAGTGCCGGAGAACACAGGACCTCCTCCCACATGTCCGTCTGAGATGACGTCACCCTGTTTCTACGCGTTTCGTCACGTTGCATGATTTCCTCAGTAGATGATTGGTTGATGTTGCATAGCCAGTTTTATAGGGCAAAGTCCACGTAAACACGGCAAAAAAAGCTCAAAGAAGACTGGAATCAGCTCTGCTGATTCAACACACAATCAAAACGGCTAGTAGTGTGATATTATTGTTAAAAAATTATAGACATAATCGATACTAAAATAGCATGAAGTACACTGTGTGCTATACAATAATAACAAAAACAAACCATTATAAATATTAAAGGTATCTTCACCAATGCATTTACCTTTAATATTTATATATTTATATATATATATATAAACAAAACACAAAAAAGCACAAGCTCCATAGCGCGTAACTCTGTACAATAAGGGTAAATTTATTAAGGAGAGTGTCCCTAGGAAATAAACTTACAAAAGGTTAAAATAACATGTACATTGGAGAGAATCTCTATGGGGCGGCATCTACAGGAGCGGGGGAGGTTCATATATATATACTTACAAAAGGTTAAAATAACATGTACATTGGAGAGAATCTCCATGGGGCGGCATCTACAGGAGCGGGGGAGTACATATATATGTAAACACAGAAAAAGACAGAGAAATCCCGTAAAAAGCACTTGGATCAAGTAGAATAGTTGAATCAAAAAAGGTTTATTAATCATGGACTAGAAAAACAAATCAAACACAATAAAAAGACATACATATAAAAGCAATAACAAACGGGGGAGACACAGTCAAAAGCTCATATCCCAATAATGCTGTGTGCACAGTCCCTCACAAAAATGGAAACCCTGATGTAAGAAAGTTAAGGGAGGAGGATCCTAACATTCACAGTGGGGATCAAAAAGATCCCACTAAGAATCATGACCGGCCAGTCCCCACATATGAGCACTAGGAGGAAAGAATAATATGACAATCGAATAGCTGGAAACAAAATGTATACCAACTAAAAGACCTAAAGTGAGGGCATACTCATCAAATGGAGGTCCTACACTCAAATAAATACACAAAAAGCAAAAAAAATATTAAAGGTGGTTAGCAGGCTAGAAGCAACATGTCCGCACATGGGGTATAGAGTACAGATCAGATGCATATACCCCCTAATGGTCACTGCAGAGAAACTAATGCCCACTCAGAAAGAAAGAAATCCACCAGGGATATGAGAAACAGAAAATCACCCCACACACATACACAGAAACCCCACATATGTCAGAGAATGCTGCACGTAAAGTGTGGAATCATGGGGTAAACAAGGTAGTGAGAGGCAGCTAGGAGAAACGGAGCCAACTCCCACTGTTGTGGGATTGCACTGAAAGCAGGGCCGTTAATAATGGCAGGCAGGCATGATGAAAAGATGATAGAGTATAAAGTCAGAAGTCATATCACCATGTTAGAGTCCCGCGCCTCTGCTCAAATCATCCAGGTTCCTTCCACGATAAGGCCACAATAATACAGGCATATGCTGACCATCTTCACCATCCTAGACAAACTGTGTAGAAGCTGTGTGAGGGACAAGAGGCTGCAATCAGCCACACGACCGCATGCCCCGTCAGGAAACTCCGACAGCTGTTTCGCCACTACGGGCTTCTTCCGGGAGTATAATTGCTACTGCAACTGGGCATTTTTAAAGCTCCGTGCATGAAGTGACGTCATTATCTGGCTGCTTCAATTTGGTGGTAGGATCCAAGCGTATCATGGTGTTGGGTTGCATCCAGTGCTGGGGCTGAGAAGCCAATCACTTGTAGTGGTGCATGCCAAGCTGTTTAATATATATTATGCCCAAAATTTATGTAAACCTAAAACTTAAGCAAAAAATAATTAGGGACATGGATTGAACAGCATAATACAGATGGTCATGCATTACACCCTCACCCTACAACACACATAAAAGCATACCAGACCAGGGTCAAGTGAGAAATAAAAGAAATAGAACACCACAAGGCATGTAATAAACACTCTTAGAGAACACACAGAGATAAATAAAAAATAAATAATAAATAAATAAAACAAGGGAATACACCTGTCTAAAAACTATATATAAACTGAAGAGGACAGAGTTCAAAAGGATCCCCAGAGAACATAGACCCAAAATAGACATGCATGTATACTAAGAGAGGAAGATCTACAGAAACTGTTAGTTTAACAAGTGGGAGGTCTCCTAACCTAAGAGATAAATTGGCTAGTAGCCACTACACTCCCACTCCCTCCAGTACCTTTCTTAACCAAAATATCAGAAATGTTTTTTTCAAATGTGGCATGTGCTCAGCTTGCCAGCACGTCTCAAACATCGAAGTTTAAGGACAGTACAGGGACAAAGGAATTTGATATTCGTTCCTTTCTGAACTGTAAATCAAAGGGAGTTATATACTACATGAGCTGCCCTTGCTGACTCATATACATAGGCATGACTACGCGAGAATTGCGATTCCGAATACTGGAACATGTTTGGAATATTAAAAACGCATCTCGTGATACATTGGCTGGTAAAAACATCACTAGTGTTGCACGACATTATATGTCTATACACAACTCTGACCCTTCAGTTTTGGTAGCATTTGCCATTGATAAGGTGTCACTGGGTATCAGAGGGGGAGATCTAGAGAAAAATTTGCTTAAAAAAGAGTGTAGGTGGATTACACAGTTGGGTTCACTTATGCCCCGGGGACTTAACGATTACATGGGTTACGCAATATTTCTCTAGAACTTCCTCTCTTAGTATACATGTGTAACGGATTTTCTGAACCGGCCTGACCCACCCAATCTCATATTGGCCCCTGTGGTCTAACCAGTCCCCATTACAGTGTGATGTCTGGTGGTGCACCTGTTGGCAACAGGACGCCTGAGTCTCCCGCATGATGGTGTGTGGGGATTTGCCAACCCAGACAGGCAGCTGAGGTAGTGTGCTGAGTCCTACCTAGATCCAGTGCAGCGCCTCCACCTCATCAGGATCCCGGCGTCCGCTTGGGGATGAGTCTGATGAGGAACTCCTCTGTGGTGCTTCTCTCTGTGCAATAACTCCACACTTGCACACGAGAGTGTTGTTAATCAGGAACATCTTTATTAGTACGGTGGGCCAGCTGCCCTCCACAATGGGGTGTATTCAGCCTCCCATGCTCACCGCACTTCCCTTTGAAAGGTATCTCTTCCCTTAATTGGTGGGTTCCCTATCTCCCCTTTAGGGAGATAGTCCCTGTGCCAGGTCCCTGGTCACAGTCTTATAAGCTGTCTCCTCCCAAGCCTGCACTCAGATTTGCTCCTTGTCTCATAGCTCTTACATAACACTCCAACAGCTTTTCTCTGTCTGCCTTGTGCTGCCAGACTCACAGCTCTGCATCAGACTACTGCAACAATGTTGCAGACCTCCATGTGCCTCTTACTGAACAGAGGCAGCCAACAACAGGAACTCAACTAACTTTAGACAGTGCTGTGTCTTATATCACCTAGGAACAGGCACATCTCTGATGTCACTAACTGTGGACACACAGCATGTTGTCACTTCCTATGGGACATATGACACCTCACCAGGGTGTGAGGGCAAACCTCCATGATAACTGCAGGCATGCCCATAACTTACCAGGCCTTACTGTCAGCAGGAGAGATGACTGCAGCCATTTTACAGCAAGGTTACATTCTCCCCCTGGTGAATCCCACCGTCCCGGACTGGGACCTAAATTTGAAGTACCTTTCTTCAGGAAGCACTGTAAAATGGAAAACACACATAATTATTCACAACATTACAGTACATATCTTCATCATACATAGTAACAGATACATCCTAACGTAGATGATAAAAACCCGGATTACTCCCTGATGGAGTATCCATTAGTGGTACTACCATACCCTCTTACGGTGGCCTACGCACAGCATGGTCCACTGGGTTTAAAGCAGCAATTCTGTAACCCTCTGGGTGAGACTCCTCATGTAACCCGCCAGGATCCCAATCTTCTTCCCCTGATCCTTCCTCCTTATCAGTGCCTTATCCCCTATCCGCATCCAGGGAACCCATTTCAAAACTCAATTTCTCCCTCCTTGAGGGGCTCAGGGACGTATGGGTATTCCAGGCCATGCGAGTGTTTGTACTTGACTATAATAGCCCTCTCGGCCCGGCTGCTCCTAGTCAGCTCTGCGTTCCCTGCCCTCCCTGGCAACACCCATGACAGGTGCTCATCTGTGTCCACGGGGTCAGATAATATCCCAGGCCCCATAGGCTCTATATTATGCTGACATATCTGAAACCATCGTTCCTGCATCTCCCTCTTCCTCTGGGCCGGTGTAAATTCCCCCACCGCCCACCAATAGTCCACTACGTCCTCTTTCTGTAGTAAGAACCGTGTGCGGTCCATCCACCCCACGTATCCCTCAAATAAGGGAGCCCCCCACTCTAGTGAGTCCCCCTCTTCTGTATCCCCCCAAGAAGATACCCCAGAGGTCGTTGATGAAAGAGGCCTAGACCACCTCTCTTGTTTGGAGCTATCCTGAGACTTAACTACGGCCACATTGGGTACCCATCAGGACTCGGATACTTTTCCCAACTGCCATCCACCCCTCGAACCACCATCAGAGGCATAGCTGTTCAGTCTCTCCCCAGTCCGTTCCTCACCGATTCCCTGGGACCCTTCCGACACTCCCAAACTGGATGTGGACCCACAGGAAAAGGTGACAGGGACAGGGGCATTACCTAGGGCATGGGGTTGGGCATAGGGACAGGAAATGGGCATCCGCAGGGTTCCGACCCGCTCTCTGCCTTCGGATAGTCCCGTATCATTGCGAGGACTCTCCGCTGGCTGAGCCTCACCCTTCTCGGCTCTCCTCATTGCCTGCCAGCTCTTTGTTGTCATAGGTGATCGGGAAGCACTGCCCGATCACCGAGGCATTGTGGTTCTCTCTCTGGTCGTTCCGTTACCTCCGCCAGAAGTGACGTCATCCGCCGCCGGAAGTGATGGTTCTGCTCTCCACTCCGCTCGGGCCTGGGCTAGGCCTTCCTCCGCCGTTGCCACCACCGGCGCCTGGGGAGGGTAAGGATGTATCTCACCGCTCCGTCGGCACGGGATGGGATCTTCTCCTCCTTCCGCGCTGTAAGTCACCACGGCCGTGGGACTCCGCCGCTCCGGTTGTCTCCGCACAGGCGATCTCGGCACCTCGAGACTCCGCTCCGCTGCGACACAGGTAAGTGCTGGTTCTTTTGCAGCACCGCTGTAGTGGTCCGCCGGTAGGCGCATCACCACTGATGTCGGGCTTGCCTGCTCCTCGTCCGATGAAGCAGACTCCGACGCTAGTAGTGGCACTTCCACAGGGGACCGACAGTGAGGTTCCGGGTTCTCACCGCGGTTATAGACCCCTTTCTCTCTAGGCTCCGTTGCGATCATTAGGAGCGATCCACATTCTCCGGGATCAACTGGTTCGGTGCAGGCCGCACGCGGGGCTTCAGCCGTCAGCATGGCTGTGTCCGCTCCCGCCTTGACTACCAGGGAGCCTCCTGACAATAAATAGGGATATACCCCAATGTCTATCTCGCTCTTTGTTGTGCTGGTTACGGGAGACACTTTGCACAATGGTCTCTCCTGTTCACCAGCTCGCAACTGTGGGACAAGAAGCTCACATCCAGCTCCTCCCTCAGACAACTCGGGTCTTGCTTGGCAGAGGTAGAGACCCCTCCCCCTGGTGAATATTTGGGGAGGGTCCCACAAGTTAATTGGATGCCCCGGCACAGGGGCTGAACTTTTCACAGTCCTGGGGGGCGTGGCTTCAGGTTTCGCGCCAACACCCGAGCACCAATTCTTATTTGGCGCCATCCCCGGCCAAATTTGCTCAGTCTCTTTATCCTTTCCCTCACAAGCAGCGCACCAATTACAGGGATTACATTCTGTAAGGGTGCGGCCGGCTCACCAGTTCCTTGCTCCGCTGGATTCATGCCCACAGGGCATAATTGGAAACCACTCCCCCTGGTTGAGATTATGGGCGGGTCCCACAACGGGATAGGATGTCCTTTAATTAAGGCCGCACCTCTTTCAGTCCTAGTGGCCGCGGTCACAGCTTTCGCGCCCTTATCCCCAACAGGGTGGGGTTCCTCTTTTGCCGCCAATTCCAGCCGTTTTCTTTCAGCTGCCTTGCGTGCAAAGTACCCTTCCTTTTTGCACGCCACTCCAGCGGCCGGAACTACTTCAGGTAGTTGCGCCGTCAGTGCACCCGTTCCTGGGTCCGCTGGACTCATGCCCACGGGGCATAATTGGAAGCCACTCCCCCTGGTTGAGATTAGGGGGAGGTCCCATAGATTTATCGGGTGACCCAGCATTGGGGCTGAATTAGTCACTGTCCATGAAGGCGCGGCTGCAGCTTTCACGCCATACCCCCCATCAGGGCGGGGTCTTCCTGTTGGCGCCACTCCTGGCCAACTCCCTGTAAATTTTGCATTTGCAGAATTCTCTGCACTCGGCCCACGCGGTCTCCCGGGGAAGCGGGAACCGCCATTTTGGAATTCATTTCCATCAGCCCCAATCACAATGTCCTCAATACTGTCCTCCAGGGTAGTACCCGGCGGTCCTAAGATGGACCAAAACGGTGCGGCTACAGCCTTCGCTCCATTCCATAGCAAGCTCGTGAAAGACATGTCAGCAACAGCTTGCTCTTCAGTGGGGCGCACGCCACGTGTGCTCTCCCCATCAGCCTCCGGTCGCCATTTTTGACTATCCGCACCGCGCGGATCCTCCATTCTTGCGGTCGACATTCTCTCGTAGCAGTTATCGTACATGGGGCTCCTCTCTGCGGGGCAGCCACCACACCGGTACAATAATGATTGCCCTGATGCACCACCATGTGTACCTAATGTAGGCTGGACTCGTGTATGCACTACCTCAGGCTAGGCTCACTCTCTCAGTGTCTGCTGTATCTCCTTCCTCCCAGTCTGTGCTCCCTTCGGTAAATGATCTGGAATGGGCTAGAGTACTCTGGGGCTTCCATGCAGTACTTGGGCGTCTACCTCTCTTGGTCAGCCTAGCGCAGACCCTCTCCAAGATTCCTGACCACGTTAACAGGCTATCCCTTTAGGAATCCTACCAACTAGCACTCCCTCAAGGTGACTAGGACAGCTATAGCCCGGCTCCAAACCTCCAACTCCTTTCAGGCCCCTAGGTCGTCCCTGCGAACTGACAATACTCCATAAGCACCCTGACTACCCCTAGGTCCGTCCCAACGCAGCACAAAGTGGCAGCAGACACTTGTCCCTGTTTCCCAGTGTGCCTAGCAAAAGCCTGTCCTGTTGACAGGTCTACATATCTCAGCAGCGCCTCCAAATGTAACTGATTTTCTGAACCGGCCTGACCCACCAAATCTCATATTGGCCCCTGTGGTCTAACCAGTCCCCATTACAGTGTGATGTCTGGTGGTGCACCTGTTGGCAACAGGACGCCTGCGTCTCCCGCTGTAAGGAATCGGGGGCCACGTCCCTTGCGGCGTGACCCCTCCTTACCCACTACCAGTACTGCAGCGGCTGCTGCCCCTGCCCCCCGTCGCTACCCATGCCGCCGCCCAGTGCATACCTTGAACTCTGCCGTCGCCATCTTGGATTCTGGCACTGGTGTTACAGACCCTCAGCTGGGCTCTACTATTTCCTGGTCTCTCAGCCATTCACGAGCAGCTCCTCGACACGCCTCCGCCATGCCCCTCGTTCGGATTGGTCACTGTCGCTTTAAATATCCGGCTGTGACTTCACTTCCTTGCTCTGCATAGCTCCTTGCTTCCTGTGTAGCCTGGATACTGTGTCGTGCTCCTGTTTGTCTTTTCTCCTACAGATTTGAACCGGCTTGTCTGACTTACCCCTCTGGCTCCCGACTTCAGCTTACCCATCACGATACTTACCTCTCAGACCCTTGGACACGGAAACGGATTTAAACTACGGAACTCTCTATACTACAACTATATAAGTACAACGACTATTCTAAATCTTAACCCAGGCCTGGCCACGCTACAACCACATCCCGGACCCGCTCCCTCTGTTGTCGGTGTGTATATTCAACATCCCACCTCAGTACAGGGAACTGGCCTGGTCTATGGGCTGCACAGCGTGACATTATGCAGAGCCCAACAGAAACAGACCTGACTGAGGTGGGCCAACTAATCAGGGGACTCGCGCAATGCATTGATACTTTGGGAAATCAGATCACAAGCCTGGTAATGCAGCTTTCCCAGCTTTCACTACAGCCTATTCCGGCCCCAGCCGCGCAGGGTGGCGACCGGCCATCAGAACTCAGGATTCCTACGCCTAAAGCATATGCGGGTGACCCTCTAGCCTGTCGTGGGTTTTTGAATCAATGTGAAATACAGTTTGAGATTTCTCCCAGCCTGTTCCCCACCGGACGCACCAAGGTAGCCTATGTTTACTCTCTTTAAACAGGGGACGCCTTGGCATGGGCCTCTCCCATCTGGGAGTTGCGTGCGGAAACCACCCAGGATTACCAGCTCTTTCGCCAAGAATTCCAGCAGGTATTTGATATTCCCGCCCGCAGAGATACTGCTGCTGCTTCTCTTGTTCAATTGTCTCAAGGTCGTAGGTCCGTAGCCAAATATGCATTGGAATTCCGGACTGTCGCGGCGGAGACGCATTGGAACCAAGAAGCCCTTATTGCTGTGTTTTGGCAAGGTTTGTCCGACTCTATAAAGGATGAACTTGCAGTTCAGCCCAGGCCCCAGGGATTGGAGGAATTGATCGCAATATGCATACGAGTGGATCAGCGCCTTCAACAGCGCCGTCATGAAAGCCAGTGTCCCAGAATTTTCTCTTCTGACCCTATTCTTCCCAGATCCTTCCCAGCTATTCATCCTGTTCTAGACACTGTGGAACCCATGCAGATTGCCAGTCAAGAGTTCCGTAATACCGACAGGACTGCCGATAGAACCCATGACCGGACTGCCGAAAGGGCTCGTCGCCGGAATGAGGGCCTTTGCTACTACTGTGGATTTCCTGAACATACGGTACGTTTTTGTCCTTTAAGGCCCAAAGAACAAACACGACCAATGGGGCAAGAGGGACTCATTTTGGGGTCAATATCTTCTCACCCTATCTCTGAAGAGGAACTCCCTAAGAGAATTATGCTTCCAGTCTCGCTTAAAGGTCCGAATTTTCGCGTAACCACAGCCGCTTTTCTTGATTCAGGATCCGGTGGTAACTTTGTGGATCAAGATTTTGCTACTCTTAACAAGATTCCACTCATCGCTAAGAAATCGCCGATTGGCCTCGAGGCTATTGATGGTCGTCCTTTGCAACCTGCCTTCATCACGTTAGAGACTCTTCCTCTCACCCTTTCTGCCGGTACTCATACCGAAATCATATCCTTTGATGTGATGCACTCTCCTGCCGTTCCAATTATCCTAGGATTACCCTGGCTACAGCAGTACAACCCACGCATTGATTGGAGGGATGGCAAGACAATTCAGTGGGAGCCAGAGTCAGACGCCTCACCATTGCCGGTCATTTCTCCTACCACAGTCCTCGCGGGAGTGGAAACGCCCCCGGCTAATGTTTCCGCTCTTCCTGAAGCATATGCGGATTTCATCGACGTGTTTAGCAAGACACAATAGGAGGTTCTACCTCCTCACAGACCTTATGATTGCCCCATTAATCTGGTTCCAGGCGCTGTTCTTCCGAAATGTAAGTCCTACCCCTTGTCTCTCCCTGAAACTGAAGCCATGGCAGCATACATCAAAGAAAACCTTGAAAAAGGATTCATTCGTAATTCTTCGTCCCCCGCTGGTGCCGGTTTCTTTTTTGTCAAAAAGAAAGATGGATCCCTGAGACCATGCATTGATTACCGAGGGCTCAATCTCATCACAGTCAAGAATCGATACCCCCTTCCGCTGATCTCCGAACTTTTTGATAGGCTTCAAGGGGCAAAAAAAATTTCCATGCTAGACCTCCGAGGAGCTTACAATCTTGTTCGCATCCGAGAAGGCGATGAATGGAAGACTGCCTTCAATACCAGAAGCGGCCACTACGAATATCTTGTAATGCCCTTCGGTTTATGTAATGCTCCTGCTGTTTTTCAGGATTTCATGAATGATGTATTCCGTGATGTTCTCAACTCTTTCGTAATTGTCTATCTGGACGATATCCTAATTTTTTCTAAAAATCTTCAAGATCATGTCCAGCATACCAGGCTCGTTCTCGCTCGCCTTCGTGTCAATAATCTCTACGCTAAGCTCGAGAAATGTCTTTTTCATCAAACCTCTACTGCCTTCTTAGGCTATATAATTTCTGATAAAGGATTTTCAATGGACCCTGAAAAACTTAAGGCTGTTTTGGATTGGCCTCAGCCCAACTCTCTCAAAGCCATCCAGCATTTTTTGGGCTTCTCCAATTACTATAGGAAATTCATCCGATATTTTTCCACCACTGTGGCTCCCATTACGGCCCTTACCAAGAAGGGAGCTGACCCGTGTGTATGGCCTCCGCAGGCCGTCTCGTCCTTCGAAACCCTGAAACAAGCTTTCGTCTCGGCACCCATCATGCGACATCCCGATGTTAGTCTTCCTTTTACTTTAGAAGTTGATGCATCTGATTGTGGTGCAGGTGCCATCCTGTCCCAGAGATTCTTCCCTCAAGATAAGCTTCATCCATGCGGTTTTTTTTCAAAGAAGTTTTCGCCCGCTGAAAAGAACTATGATGTTGGCAATAGAGAGCTCTTGGCTATCAAGATGGCCTTACAGGAATGGAGACATCTCCTGGAAGGTTCCCGCGAACCTATCTCTATATTGACCAACCATAAAAATCTTCTGTATATCGAAAATGCACGTCGTCTGGGGTCTCGTCAAGCTCGCTGGGCACTATTCTTCTCAAGATTTAATTATACTCTGTCTTATATTCCTGGTTCTAAGAACACAAAAGCTGATGCCTTGTCCCGACAATTTTCTCCGGAGGAAAGATCCGAAGAGACCCCTGAAACTATTGTACCCTCTAAGTTTATAATTTCCGCCAACTCATTTGACATTCTCGAAAAGATCGTTGAAGCTCAAACACAAATTCCGAGTGGTCTAGAGGTACCGGAAGGAACTCTTTATGCCGCACCCAGGTTCCATCAAAAGATATTAGAATGGGGTCACTCTGTCCGTTCAGCCAGCCATCCCGGCTTCAAAAGAACTTTGGATCTTATCAAGCGTACTTTTTGGTGGCCTAATATGGCAAAGATGGTTCATGAATTTACTAGTGCTTGTCCAGTATGCGCACAAAACAAGACTCTTCATCAAAGACCCTCAGGCTTGCTCATGCCCTTGCCAGTACCTGAACGTCCATGGTCACATATTTCAATGGATTTCATTGTGGATCTACCCCCTTCCAGAGGGATGAATACCATTTTGGTCATCGTTGACCGTTTTTCAAAACAGGCCCACTTTGTTCCACTCAAAGGACTTCCCTCCTCGCCCACCCTAGCTGATATCTTCACCAAGGAGGTGTTTCGCATCCATGGGATACCTACTTCCATAGTCTCGGACCGAGGCACGCAATTTATATCAAAATTTTGGCGGGCTTTCTCCAAGAGGCTTGGCATGGCGCTATCCTTCTCGTCAGGCTATCACCCCCAGACTAATGGGCAAACAGAAAGACTAAATCAAACGCTGGAACAATACCTGCGGTGTTTTATTTCCGATTCCCAGGATAATTGGGTTGACCTGCAACCTTGGGCAGAATTTGCAACCAATTCACTTCGTAATGAATCCACGCATGAAACCCCGTTCTTCGTGAATTATGGTTTCCACCCAAGTCGACTGCCAATCTCAAACATTCCGATAGGAGTGCCGGCGGCTGATGAACGGGTAACTACTCTTCAGAAGTCATGGATCAAGATTCAGTCCGCGCTTCTTAGCGCCACTCAGAAATTCAAGTCTCAGGCAGACCACCGTCGTCAACAGGCCCCTAATTACAAGCCAGGGGACCGAGTTTGGCTTTCGTCTAAGAATATCAAGTTGAAGTCTCCGACCCCGAAATTAGCACCTCGATTCTTAGGGCCTTTTCTGATCCAGGAACAAATTAATCCTGTGGCATTTCGTCTGCAACTTCCGTCTTCCATGAGGATTCCAAACGTATTCCACGTTTCCCTGCTCAAGCCATTCGTCCAGAGCAAACGGTTCCCTGCTAAGACCCATAGACCCAAACCAGTCACGGTCCAAGGACAACCTGAATTTGAAATCCAGACAATCATGGATTCTTGTGTATCCAGAGGAAAGATACAATTCCTTGTTCACTGGAAGGGTTATGGTCCAGAGGAACGCTCTTGGGTACCCAAGGAGGACATCCATGCCCCAGTTCTCTTGGACCACTTCCACAAGAAATTTCCGCAGAAGCCTTGGATGGATCGTCCTGAGGTCGATCCTGAAGGGGGGGGTACTGTAAGGAATCGGGGGCCACGTCCCTTGCGGCGTGACCCCTCCTTACCCACTACCAGTACTGCAGCGGCTGCTGCCCCTGCCCCCCGTCACTACCCATGCCGCCGCCCAGTGCATAACTTGAACTCTGCCGTCGCCATCTTGGATTCTGGCACTGGTGTTACAGACCCTCAGCTGGGCTCTACTATTTCCTGGTCTCTCAGCCATTCACGAGCAGCTCCTCGACACGCCTCCGCCATGCCCCTCGTTCGGATTGGTCACTGTCGCTTTAAATATCCGGCTGTGACTTCACTTCCTTGCTCTGCATAGCTCCTTGCTTCCTGTGTAGCCTGGATACTGTGTCGTGCTCCTGTTTGTCTTTTCTCCTACAGATTTGAACCGGCTTGTCTGACTTACCCCTCTGGCTCCCGACTTCAGCTTACCCATCACGATTCTTACCTCTCAGACCCTTGGACACGGAAACGGATTTAAACTACGGAACTCTCTATACTCCTGAACACGGCAAGTACAACGACTATTCTAAATCTTAACCCAGGCCTGGCCACGCTACAACCACATCCCGGACCCGCTCCCTCTGCTGTCAGTGTGTATATTCAACATCCCACCTCAGTACAGGGGACTGGCCTGGTCTATGGGCTGCACAGCGTGACACCCGCATGATGGTGTGTGGGGATTTGCCAACCCAGACAGGCAGCTGAGGTAGTGTGCTGAGTCCTACCTAGATCCAGTGCAGCGCCTCCACCTCATCAGGATCCCGGCGTCCGCTTGGGGATGAGTCTGATGAGGAACTCCTCTGTGGTGCTTCTCTCTGTGCAATAACTCCACACTTGCATACGAGAGTGTTGTTAATCAGGAACATCTTTATTAGTACGGTGGGCCAGCTGCCTTCCACAATGGGGTGTATTCAGCCTCCCATGTTCACCGCACTTCCCTTTGAAAGGTATCTCTTCCCTTAATTGGTGGGTTCCCTATCTCCCCTTTAGGGAGATAGTCCCTGGTCACAGTCTTATAAGCTGTCTCCTCCCAAGCCTGCACTCAGACTTGCTCCTTGTCTCATAGCTCTTACATAACACTCCAACAGCTTTTCTCTGTCTGCCTTGTGCTGCCAGACTCGCAGCTCTGCATCAGACGACTGCAACAATGTTGCAGACCTCCATGTGCCTCTTACTGAACAGAGGCAGCCAACAACAGGAACTCAACTAACTTTAGACAGTGCTGTGTCTTATATCACCTAGGAACAGGCACATCTCTGATGTCACTAACTGTGGACACACAGCATGTTGTCACTTCCTATGGGACATATGACACCTCACCAGGGTGTGAGGGCAAACCTCCATGATAACTGCTGGCATGCCCATAACTTACCAGGCCTTACTGTCAGCAGGAGAGATGACTGCAGCCATTTTCCAGCATGGTTACACATGCATGTCTATTCTGGGTCTCTGTTCTCTGGGGATCCTTTTGAACTCTGTCCTCTTCAGTTTATATATAGTTTTTAGACAGGTGTATTCCCTTGTTTTATTTATTTATTATTTATTTTTTATTTATCTCTGTGTGTTCTCTAAGAGTGTTTATTACATGCCTTATGGTGTTCTTTTTCTTTTATTTCTCACTTGACCCTGGTCTGGTATGCTTTTATGTGTGTTGTAGGGTGAGGGTGTAATGCATGACCATCTGTATTATGCTGTTCAAATCATGTTCCTAATTATTTTTTGCTTAAGTTTTAGGTTTACATAAATTTTGGGCATATTATGTATTAAACAGCTCGGCATGCACCACTACAAGTGATTGGCTTCTCAGCCCCAGCACTGGATGCAACCCGACACCATGATACGCTTGGATCCTACCACCAAATTGAAGCAGCCAGCTAATGACGTCACTTCATGCGCGGAGCTTTAAAAATGCCCTGTCGCAGTAGCAATTACACTCCCGGAAGAAGCCCGTAGTGGCGAAACAGCTGTCGGAGTTTCCTGACGGGGGATGCGGTCATGTGGCTGATTGCAGCCTCTTGTCCCTCACACAGCTTCTACACAGTTTGTCTAGGATGGTGAAGATGGTCAGAATATGCTTGTATTATCGTGGCCTTATCGTGGAAGGAACCTGGATGATTTGAGCAGAGGCGCGGGACTCTAACATGGTGATATGACCTGACTTTATACTCTATCATCTTTTCATCATGCCTGCCTGCCGTTATTAACGGCCCTGCTTTCAGTGCAATCTCACAACAATGGGAGTTGGCACAGTTTCTCCTAGCTGCCTCTCACCTACCTTGTTTACCCCATGATTCCACACTTTACGTGCAGCATTCTCTGACATATGTGGGGTTTCTGTGTATGTGTGTGGGGTGATTTTCTGTTTCTCATATCCCTGGTGGATTTCTTTCTTTCTGAGTGGGCATTAGTTTCTCTGCAGTGACCATTAGGGGGGTATATGCATCTGATCTGTACTCTATACCCCATGTGCGGACATGTTGCTTCTAGCCTGCTAACCACCTTTAATATTTTTTTTGCTTTTTGTGTGTTTATTTAAGTGTAGGACCTCCATTTGATGAGTATGCCCTCACTTTAGGTCTTTTAGTTGGTATACATTTTGTTTCCAGCTATTCGATTGTCATATTATTCTTTCCTCCTACTGGTCATATGTGGGGACCGGCCGGTCATGATTCTTAGTGGGATCTTTGTGATCCCCACTGTGAATGTTAGGATCCTCCTTCCTTAACCTTCTTACATCAGGGTTTCCATTTTGTGAGGGACTGTGCACACAGCATTATTGGGATATGAGCTTTTGACTGTGTCTCCCCCATTTGTTATTGCTTTTATATGTATGTCTTTTTTATTGTGTTTGATTTGTTTTTATAGTCCATGATTAATAAACCTTTTTTGATTCAACTATTCTACTTGATCCGAGTGCTTGTTCTGGGATTTCTCTGTCTTTTTGTGTGCTTACATATCTTTCTTCCCATAGCACCGCCACTTACCTTTATTGTGGTTTATTTGTGGTTTGTGATCATATTTATAGCCTATTGGTTTTGATGCGGTTATGTTTGTGTTATATATATATATATATATATATATATATATATATATATATATATATATATATATATATATATATACTGTATATGTATACAGTATATACATGTATATAAGTGTCAAAAGGAGAGCTACTGAGCGTGGCCACGTGTATACAACAAAAGACAGAAATGCCCAATGCTACTTACAATATGACAAAAATAAACAGTGAAATACCTCTATATTCTCTTGAAAAATGGTAATTTAGTTAAACCCTTTGGCCAAATCGTTATATGCCTGCAAGCCACATCATGGCATGACCATTAGCAGGTCCTAACAATTCAACTGATTAAAATTCTCATGTACCTCTGTTTTGGGGTTTCCTTGAGCTTGCTAGTATTCTGTGTGTTTATTAACTTTTTCCAGCTGGTCTCAGCTGTTTGGAGGTTAGTGGTCCTTCCCCCTAGTGTTTAAGCTCGACCCTCCCCACTTTCCAAGTTAGCAGGTCTTTTTCATGTTACTGGTCCAATGTGATCATTCTCTCCCAAATATAGAGGTAAATGAGAATGTATTTTTGTCATATTGGATGTAGCATTGGGCATTTTTGTCTTTTGCTCTGCAAATAAGGCCCAGTAACCTCTTCGACATTATTGTTTATTAAGTTTATAATAAGGCAAAGTAACACACCTAAATAAATTGCTATACCAAATACAAACTAAAATTATTATATTAGAGAAAAGGGAGTTGAAAAAAAAACATAAAAACCTGGAAAGGTTTTTGGAACTCCCAACAATACAATATTAGTGAAAAGGAGAGGCATAATAAAATAAACAATGTTTACATTATTGTCACAGGAGACCAGCACTTTTAACAAGTTTATACCGGGATCATTCACTAGGCAAAACATTGTCGTGGAAAAATATGAGGTTTATTCGGGTAAACATTCGTACACACAGCGAAATACAAAGATACAGGTAAAATATACAATGACTGGGGGTGAAATCTAGGCTAAATTGGTGCAGGGCACCTGCTCCGGACGGCTTACCCTGACCGGGAAATCCTCCCGGCTCTCGTGGTCCTCTTTCCAGGTAAAAATCTTAGCCGCGACCGCTACGTTATGAAACAAGAACTTGGACCTCGAGTCTGAATTAGCCTCAGCTAGGCAGGCTTTTGTTAGCTCAAAAAATGAAGCCGGTTTCTCTGCTATTTGCAACAGAGCAATTTTGAAAAGCCCATCTTTGCATCACCGGCCCAACATACAGGATCGTCTGGTTCTCTGACTGGGGCTTCTCCTTACATACCTTCCGCTGTACTATGTTAAGCAGGGAGGTAGGAGGAGCGACCAGAGAGTGGGAATTCCTCCCCTCCAGCCAATAGGAATAGGGTCTCGTCCTTTGGCTGACAGAGGAAGGGGTGTGCCAAGCTGGCAAGGGATGCCCTGTGGGCAGGGCATATGAATTGACCAATGGGAAACATGCCAACATTCTGTCACTTCCACAGTCAACCAATTGCCACCTACTGGGCAGGTTCCTCTGAGTCTGGCAAATCAGAGCTTCCTCCCTGCAGGGGGTCTCTGTTCTCCGGACCCAGTACTCCACCCTGCCCTGGCCACTTAGCACCCCGACACCCCTTAACATCCCGCCTCCTCTGAACTATGATGTGTTTCCAGACTTCCCGGCACCTATATGGTTGTCCAGGCTGACTTAATAGACATTTATATTAAATGTACCAAACAATATAAACCATATTTTAATAAAGTATGGACCTTGGGGCACTTTGTACTTATAAGGGAAACGGATATAGGATATCTGGGCTTGAAAACCAGGAGTCTGGGGAACACTGGGCAGTCTCGGTGCAATTCTATCCGCGTACCGGCAAATGGTGCCTACACGTCGGTGGAGAATTAGGGGACTACCGGTAACTTTGGCCCCCGAACAAAATATTTGCATTTCAACCCAAATATCCCACATACAACTTACACACAAGACATTTCAAATTTCTAGGGCAAAGGGAACATGTAAACAGGAAAAGCATGGGTCTCTTTATTTTCACATATAGGGGGTCATGCACTAAGCAGTGATAAGTGGGTTTTCTGGGTGCTATGCACAAAGCAGTGATAAGTGCTTTTAAGTGAGATAACTGCTATAATAGCGTGATACTGCCTGCTGTGAGATTCACAAAGCAGTGATAACAGTGCAGTTACCTGCTATAATGGCTACTTAAAAGCACTTATCACTGCTTTGTGAATTTCACAGAACGCAGTATCGTGCTATAAAGGCATTTATCTCACTTAAAAGACATATCACTGCTTTGTGAATCTCACAGAAGGCAGCATCACTCTATAATGGCTTTTTATCTCACTTAAAAGCACTTATCACTGCTTAGTGCATAACCCCATATAATCCCTGGCTCCTGGTTTATGGTGCTAGGTAGCTGTCAGGACCCCACGGTCTCAGGGGTAACCAGATGGGCTTAACCTTTATTGTGTAGCCTGGTTACCCCCTTACCGTTAACAATTATGTTTGACAAAGTTACACATTGGTGACTGCTGTACTGTATTTGCTTCATTTTTGTCTTCAAACATTAGAGGACAGAAGGCTTAACGATAGAAATAATAAAATATTGTTTTGAGGGGTTTATTATGAATTGATGGGATGGAGGACAACAACGAAAATCCTTAATCTTTATTTGAATTTATTTTTCAATTCAGTTAAGGATAATTACCATATGCATATCTGTAGCTACAGGAAATATTTTAACAGTTTTGTAATCCCTATACGGTATATAATTCAATAGAGAATTTACAATAAACTGCGGTGTAATCACAGCATAGCTACAACACTGTGTTCAATGTCTTTGTCTGTTTGATAAAATCAAGACATTTTCTGTACTATGGTCATGATCACATCGGGTAGATAAAATATTACAATTGCTTGGTTAGTTTCAGTGCACCAGCTCTAAGGAATGTACTATAGATAAAGTTAATAGTTGATGTTATCGACCTAATGTAAACAAGAAAAGAACATTTAAACCGACAGGCTATTTAGTGTACATAATTGGTGTTAAGGCAGCAGAATTAGAGGCTTCACTTTGCTATAGTCAGGATCCTCTGAAATTATGCTAACTATAATGCAACTGTAAGAGATGTGTGCAGAGGTACACTAATGGAGACTGATTTGCGTGAAATAAACACATGGCTTTATTGAGCCTGTTCCTTTTTTTAAACTTTATTTATTCCGATCACACAGATACATATATATCATCTTTCACAATACAGCATTAATCATATCTTATATTGGTACATTTGCCAATTATACATCTTTTGGTTATAACTGAATATATTTTATACTCATGACTGTTGCACCCAACTCTTTGTCTATGCTTTGCTTCCGATCTTGAAAATGTTTCATACTTGGTTGTGATCTTTTATTTTCTTCCCTTTTTCTTTCAGACCTATCTCCTCCTTCAGAGGCTATAATTGACTCCTGACCTTAGCATTTTTGCTATAAAGGAGATAGACCCAACTCCACAAAAAGCAGACATAAAAATAAAACAAAACATATTCTAAAGCATAACTTTAACTAAAACTCACTCTAACTGTATTGGCATATCTCTCTAGTTCTTTTCTTTTAAACACTTTATCCTGGTGAGTCCTTTGATTACCCTATTAACTTATATGATTACCTTGATTACCTTATATGTTAGTTTCTAGTATTTCCTCCCAGATTTTCCTATTGATAAATTGTTGTTTGTCAAAAACTGTTTCCACTGTTCAATCATCCTATTATAATGATGACCCTTCCAACCATGCTGAGCCGGTTCCTTTAAACAACAAACCATAAAATAAAACTCTACTGCCCTTGTGAGACTAACTATGCATTAGGTCCCTAGCTATCCCCCTGGGTAGCTAACCTACTTTCAGGTCCAAAAGAATATTATGCAAACATTTGGCACGGAAATATAAAAGTTCTTATCTGTGGTTGGGGAACGCCGACCCATGAAAGTACAAGCAATCCCTTTTGGAAACTGCAACAGCAGCTTTAATCCCTCTGCAGGGTTGGAAGGCTGGTTCCTTGTAGACAGGGGTGTGTCTCTGCTTTTGGTAAACCTCTGTCTTTGTTCTCCTTTGTCAGCACAGTTGTGTGCTAAGGAGTCTTTGTGCAGGCTTCTCTGCTCTCCTGTGCCAGCACCTTTGTGTGCTAAGGAATCTCTCTTGCCAGTTCCCCCACAGGAGACTTTTCTAGAGCTCTTATTAGCCAGGAGGAGCCTGGTTAATTTACTGGCTGCCATTAACTCGCTCCCTGCTGGATTTCTCAGAATATTTGGAGGCAGTATTACTTAAACAGAGATAAGTCCATGTTACAGTAACATTATCTATTATGCTCATCATTATCACTTCTGAGTATTTCTGCACTACAAATGTAACTGTGTTTCCCCCACACGCTGGGAGATCCCCCAGTTACCAGGCTGATTTGTCCACCAATGCTTGTGGGGACTGTAGGAAAGGCTTTTGGGGTATATACCCGACATTTACTCCATTGTACACAATGCCTCCATCTGCTGTAGGCTCCAGAGGTATGGAGGTAATCTCCCACAGTAGAATGTTTCCTCTCACCAGAAAGATTACACACCAGATGGGGGGTATAGATAACTTGCACCGGCTTTATTCTTCTACAACCATAACAGTATCCAGGCAGTCCTGTCCAATACAGTCACTGATCTGTCTCCAGATTTGGGTAGTACCTGGACCTTCACTACATGTCAAGGGCCCCCACAACAGTCCCTGCTCTTCCCAGCTCTCCAGCAGGACCAGGGGAAAAGATAATCACTCCCTCTCGCCCTTAGGGAAGAGGACCAGGGCTTGCCAGTGCACAGCAGGCCTGCATGATATGTTGTCTCTCTCAATGGTAGAGACACTAAAGAATTTGGGGTTGCAACTTCCTTTAAGTACAGTAGGGGGAAGGTCTGAACCCATGATTGGACAGAACATAGATCTAGTCCCACCTCCTCCCCTGTCACTCAAGGGATGCTACCTGTGTGGAGAAACCCCATAATTGGTACTGGCACTGCCTGTTCTTACCAGGACTGGCATGCCAACAAGGGCAGACAAGTAGCCAAACCAGGCATGGCTACACAGATGTAGCAAAATTTAGTGTGCAAAGTCTGGCACATGGGCAAGCTAAGTCACCGTGACTGCAGAGGATTAACATGTGGGGTCTGATTCTGAAGCATCCAGCACGCAGTGATGTCATGGCAGGCACTGTCTCTGGAGTTTCAGCTTTTTGCTTTTTCAGCAGTGGCCCTGGAGACAGTGAGAAGTGCTACATCTGTAAGTAACGCAGATTTCTTTCTTTTTTCTTTTAAGACTTCTGTATGGCAGTTATCAGTTCCCTACAATTAAATTATACTAAAAAGATCACACACATAAAACATTAAACAAACATCAACACAAATACTGAGTAAACATTTGCAAACACATTAGGCTATAATATCATTGCAATGTAATAGTTTAGTTAAAAACAGCATACAGATGTAGCCAGATACATTGTTGATTATTCCTCCAGGAAACTACATATGACAATGGCCTGACAACTGCCTGCTTGTAGATTCACCGTGACCAGATTAATTACCCATCAGGATTAACACTGTGCATGTTTTCCTGACTGATGCAGTCCGGTAGGACTAATACAGCGGAAGTCCCATTCATAAACAGCGACCTCCACTGTGTTAATCCTGATGTACAATTCCCCCCTTTACCATGAACACTCCACGTTTGGTCCGCGGTTCACCAGCACATATGTTGAGGCAGGTTGTAGATGAAGCTGGCTGCATCTGTACGGAAGCGTTTCAAATGCAGGACCTCCCTTTGCCCTATGTGGTCAAATGCTGGCGCGCTTATCCCCATTGTTTGTACTTTATTTACCTTGTACTGTAAATGTTGCCAAGCACTGTTGAAACTGTGACACTACAGTATGTAAATAAAATCATAGATGCATACATACCTAAAACTATATTAATAAATATTGAATACTTTTATTAGGTGGTACAAATTTGTACCGTGGAATGTTTTAGTTAATAATCTGTTTTACAAAATACATTTAGGTTTGTCTACTTGTTGGAATTTTAAAATCACATTACTTGTTTAAGTGAAACAAGATTACATTTTTTTTTTTTGGTTAAAAAAAGTCTTAATAAGGATAAAAAAGCTGACAGCTAAAATGTGCCAGCAAATTTGCAATCTATGTTCAATATAGAATTTAATCCTACCTAATGTAAACTCTGGTTGAAAATGAAATAACTTCTCTTTCAGAGAGGTAGTCCCTTGAAGCTTCAAATAAATTATTTTCAGATCAGCATAAGGAAGGTGACACTTATACTCTGTGCCTGACCCAGGAATAAAAGCAGCTTAGGTCTTAAAGTTGTGTGTTTCTTAACTTTAGCTAGCACATGTATTTCCCAAAGAGCTCAGCAGACTGCAATTATGGATATATGATTGCAGGAAAGAGTAGAGATGCACTATTACATTTCTTATTCTCAGAAACTTAAATCAAAATACGACATGATCAATTGTTAATGATTAACAGCATCAGAATAATTTTCATGTTTATTTGGAAAACATATACTGTGGACACTTTAAAGCTACAGTATATAGTACAGAACATTAAATAAGTCAATGTACTGCATATTATATTTCTATTTTAGTATAAGAAGTTACTACTTAATGTGCAGAAAGCATATATTTGAGAATTATGTAGTCTTTTAAGAAGCCTATAAGCCTATTTTGATATTTTTTGATTTCTTTTTATGTTGCAGTGCCTATATATTTTTTCATTTTTAGTTAAGTAAAATGTCTACATTTACTGTATATTATGTCATTTATAAAGAGTAAAAAGAAAAGGAATATTTGTTTATGGTCTGATTGCCTCCATCATTATTAATTTTCTTTTCCCATTAGTTGAGGTTTGAGGATGATCGTCATTCCACTCATTTTCTTTTCTGTTCTAGATTCGACACTATCTTTCAGTTAGACTTTATAAACGTAATTATGGAGATGTCTCCGGAACATGACAATATTTCAAGTGTATGGCATAGTGACAAATTGGAGAGAGAAAGAATCCCTATATTGTGGCACTTCGAGAAAAATCACCCTAGTTAAAACTTAATACTGTATTTATTAGATAATTTAAAATAAAACTGTTTGGAAAAACTACAGGTGCAGGACATAAAGCTAAATAAAACAAATTAAAAGAACGGAGAGGTGTGGTGAAAGTACTACTAAAGCAGTATTTTATATATACCTTCTTATTAAACTTAATTTAATCCTTTAATCGTGTATGGGTAGCCTGTCTGTATCTTGAGTGAGTAGGTGTAGTTAAGATACTGTTATATCTCAGATCCCTTATAACCAATCGTGTAAAAGATGTAGATTGGATAGGATGTATTACACACAATCTCAGTGGAACATGTCACTGGTGAAGAGGTATTAGTGTAAGGTTAAGCTTGGCTAAATATAGTTGGTTGCTGATGTAGAGCAACCATACATATAGCCCTGGCTCAGTGGTGGGATTCAAATTTTTTAGCAACAGGTTCACTCTAACCAGGGGGGGGGGAGACAGACAGAGGGGGGGGGAAGAGAGACAGGGGGGGGGAGAAGAGAAATGGAGGGGGACGAGAGACAGGGTGGGGGAAAAAGATACGGGGGTGGAGGAAAGAGAGACGGGTGGGTGAAAGAGGGGGTGAAAAAGAGACGGGGTGAAAGAGAGACAGGGGGAAGAGAGACGGGGGGAAGAGAGACAGGGGGAAGAGAGACGGGGGAAAGAGACAGGGGGGGGGAAGAGAGACGGGGGGATAAAGAGAGACGGGGGAGAAAGAGAGACCGGGGGGGGGGAAAGAGAGACCGGGGGAAGAGAGACCGGGGGAAGAGAGACGGGGGAAAGAGAGACAGGGGGGGGAAGAGATACGGGGGAGAAAGAGAGACTGGGGGGGGGGAAAGAGAGATCGGGGGGGGGAAGAGAGACGGGGGGAAAGAGAGACACAGGGGGAAAGAGAGACATGTGGGGGGAAGAGAGATGGGGGGGGAAGAGAGACATGGGGGGGAAAGAGAGATGGGGAGCAGAGAAACCAGGGTAGGGGGGGAGAGCAAAGAAACCAGGGTAGGGGGGGAGAGCAAAGAAACCAGGGTAGGGGGGAGAGCAGAGAAACCAGGGTAGGGGGGAGAGCAGAGAAACCAGGGGGGAGAGCAGAGAAACCAGGGTAGGGGGGAAAGCAGAGAAACCAGGGTAGGGGGGGAAGAGCAGAGAAACCCTGGGGGAGAGCAGAGAAACAAGGGGGGAGAGCAGAGAGACAGGGGGGGGAGAGCAGAGAGCCAGGGGGGAGAGCAGAGAGCCAGGCGGGAGAGCAGAGAGACAGGGGGGGGAGAGCAGAGAGACAGGGGGGGACCAGTGAGACAGGGGGGGAGAGCAGAGAGACAGGGGGGGAGAGCAGAAAGACAGGGGGGAGCAGAAAGATGGGGGGAAGCAGAGAGACAGGGGGGGAGCAGAGAGACGGGGAGAGTAGTGAGACAGGGGGGAGAGCAGAGAGACATGGGGGGGAGAGCAGAGAGACGGGGGGGAGAGCAGAGAGACAGGGGGAGAGCAGAGAGTCGGGGAGAGCAGAGAAATCAGGGGGGAGAGCAGAGAAATCAGGGGGGGGAGCAGAGAAACCAGGGGAGGGGGGGAGCAGAGAAACCAGGGGAGGGGGGGAAGCAGAGAAACCAGAAGAGGGGGGAGCAGAGAAACCAGAAGAGGGGGGGCAGAGAAACCAGAGGAGGGGGGGGCAGAGAAACCAGAGGAGGGGGGAAGCAGAGAAACCAGGGGAGAGCAGAGAAACCAGGGGAGGGGGGGAGCAGAGAAATCAGAGGGGAGCAGAGAAATAAGGGGAGAGCAGAGAGACAGGGGGGAGAGCAGAGAGACAGGGGAGGGGGGAGCAGAGAGACAGGGGGAGGGGGGGAGCAGAGAAACCAGAAGAGGGGGGGGGGAGCAGAGAAACCAGAAGAGGGGGGAGCAGAGAAACCAGAGGAGGGGGGGGGAGCAGAGAAACCAGGGGATGAGGGGGAGCAGAGAAACAAGGGGAGAGCAGAGAAACCATGGGAGGGGGGATAGCAGAGAAATCAGGGGGGAGAGCAGAAAAATCAGGGTGGGGAGCAGAGAGACAGGGGGGAGCAGAGAGACCAGGGTAGTGGAGCAGAGAGACCACGGTAGGGGAGCAGAGAGGCCAGTGGGACCCAGTGCAATGCATTTTCCAAAGTGCAACTTGCAAGCAGTGCAAGTACAAATTTGATACATTTTATGTTTTTCTCTCATAGCTAAAACAGTGTGCGGAGGGGGAGAGGGGGGGCTGTGTGCCAGTTCAACTGAGCAGCTGCCTGCAACACTTGTAACTATGTAACTTACCCGGTAGTGAGACAGTTTTGGAGCAGCCAGCAGCGGCAGGCAAGTACTCTCCTTCAACTTCTTATTGGAGTGATGCCAGCTTGTTTAACTGGGCATACTCTGACCCCCCTCCCCCTTCCCCCTACCTGAGTGGCGCCGTGAAGGTATTACAGGCAGAGAGGAGGCTGAGTGCTTCTCTGCATGGGATCTAAACATCAGCAGCAGCAGCAGCAGCAGGAAAAATGAGGGGGGAAGGAGGGAAGGCAGCCGGTTCTAAGAACGGAGAAAATTTTAGGCACCGGTTCTCACGAACCGGTGCAAACCGGCAGAATCCAACCACTGCCCTGGCTGCCTAATAGTATCAGTATATCCAACCTCTAACAGGACAAGCTTGTACAAGTATGGTGATAGAGAAGGCTAACCCTAAGGTCTGAGTGCTCTTGCTGCCCACGGACGCAGTCTGCGAAGCACTCAGGCGGTATACAGGCCCACACCTCTCAGATGAGCCGACGTCACGTGATGTGACGTCAGTCGTACCCTACATACGTTTCACCATAACTGGCTTCATCGGGGGCCCCGATGCGTCCGTGGGCAGCAAGAGCACTCAGACCTTAGGGTTAGCCTTCTCTATCACCATACTTGTACAAGCTTGTTCTGTTAGAGGTTGCATATACTGATACTATTAGGCAGCCAGGGCTATATGTATGGTTGCTCTACATCAGCAACCAACTATATTTAGCCAAGCTTAACCTTACACTAATACCTCTTCACCAGTGACATGTTCCACTGAGATTGTGTGTAATACATCCTATCCAATCTACATCTTTTACACGATTGGTTATAAGGGATCTGAAATATAACAGTATCTTAACTACACCTACTCACTCAGGATACAGACAGGCTACCCATACACAATTAAAGGGTTAAATTAAGTTTAATAAGAAGGTATATATAAAATACTGCTTTAGTAGTACTTTCACCACACCTCTCCGTTCTTTTAATTTGTTTTATTTAGATTTTTGTCCTGCACCTGTGGTTTTTCCAAACAGTTTAATTTTAAATTATCTAATAAATATTAAGTTTTAACTAGGGTGATTTTTCTCGAAGTGCCACAATATAGGGATTCTTTCTCTCTCCAATTTGTCAATACCCCATTCCCTGTGAGCACCACCCTCCCTTCACTGTTTGGTTCTCTTCTCCCTCTATATATGTTTGAGCAGGGTAGCATCTGCAGTATCTACTATATGCAGGTTTCTCTCTATATACATGTATGGCATAGTGCTCTAATGTCAATGGAGAAAGCTGATTCCAGATGGTTACAACTTCAGAATCCTTATTTCAGACCTCTTGTCTTAGTACAGTGCCATTAACTTGCTTGTGATGTTGTTTCTGAGCGGATAAAGAAATAAAGTTTCAGGGTATTCTTTCTCCATTCATTTATTTGTTTGAAGAAAATGCCATCAATCCTCATCTAATTGAAAACATTTAATTACATTGCGCTGATTTAGCAGTATACACAACCACATATAAATGTGGCTAAACTACATTATTGATGTACAGTATGTGTGATTAAAAAGGATCAGAAATAGGACTGGATCTGGACTGGACTGGTGAAGAACTGAACCACAATCTCCATCATTTTAAACAAATATTTGATTCAAACAGTACACGTTTGGTGCCAACCTGAATACAAATGCATTCAAATGTTTATAAAAATACCTACCTCATAAAACTATGCCTATATGAACAAAGCACTCATAATACAGAGAATTCCATTTGGATAATAGTTACATGGTAGATGAAGTTGAAAAAAATAAATAACATACAGAATCTTCGTTATTTACTTTAGGTGGAGTCTTGCGGATTGTGTCTTATATCCCGATACTTTGTCAGCTGCTTGCAGCTGAATCGCGAGTGTGTCGCAATGGGAAAAATTACGGTTTAGCTTTGGTTGCAATACTTTACAGAAATTATAGGTGGAACTAGCGTGCTTTCAAATCCAAATGCAATGTAACCCACTCCTTATTCCATTCATTGCGTCCAATATAATATCCCATATATTTAAATGTAACCCATTCCCGAAAATCTTCAGATGACTAAAAAGTATTTTCAAATATGAAATTGTTTATTTAGATTACAGTAAATTACAGTTTGGTGATAATGCACAAAGGCTTTATTTAATAAGGTATTGTTTAAAGTTTCGGTAAGCAGGAGACTAATGATGTGTACTGTACATGTCTTCATTTCAATTTCAGAGAAACTATAGATACTGTGGTAGTATAATTTAGATAGAGGTGATGGTGATGATGCTGCTGATGATGATGATGAATGGATGTATTTATATAGTGCCATCAAAATACATAGCACATCACAGTAGCAATACACGTGACAATCATATAAATAACAAATACAAATAACAGGTCATGGGAATAAGTGCTTCAGACATAAAAGTAACATTTAGTAAGAGGAGTCCCTGCTCTGAGGAGGTTACAATATAATTGGTAGGTAGGATGAATGTACAGAGACAGTAGGAGGGCATTCTGGTAAGTGCATCTGCAGGGGGCCAAGCTTTATGTATCATGTGTATAGTATTATCCACGGTGCTACTCAACTCATATGCTTCATTAAGCAAGTGTGTCTTAAGCTGTGTCTTAAGGGTGGGTAGAGAGGATGCTAGTCGGGTATTGAGGGGAAGGGCATTCCAGAGGTGTGGGGTAGTCAGTGACAAAGGGTTAAGGCAGGAAAGGGCTATAGATACAAAGGGGGTAGAGAGAATACATCCTTGAGCAGAACGCAAGAGTCGAGATGGTGCATAGCGAGAAATTAGGGCTGAGATGTAAGGAGGGGTAGAAGAATGTAAAGCTTTAAAAATGAGGAGGAGAATTGAGTGTGAGGTGCGGGATTTGTTAGGAAGCCAGGAGAGTGATTTCAACAGGGGAGATGTTGAGACAGATTTAGGAAAGAGTACAGTGATTCTGGCAGCATTGTTTAGGATAGATTGTAGGGGAGACAAGTGAGAGGCAGGAAGGCCGGACAGCAGGAGGTTGCAGTAATCGAGACGGGAGAGAATGAGGGCCTCAGTCAGAGTTTTAGCAGTCGAGCAACAGAGGAAAGGGCATATCTTTGTAATATTGCGGAGGAAAAAGCATCAGGTTTTAGAAACATTTTGAATGTGAGAGGAGAATGTGAGAGTGGAATCGAGTGTGACACCTAGGCAACGTGCTTGGACGACTGGGTGAATGATAGTACTTCCAACAGTAAAGAAGGAAGGAGGTAGTAGGGCCAGGTTTGGGAGGAAGTATGAGGAGCTCTGTTTTTGCCATGTTAAATTTAAGTCGGCAGAGGGCCATCCAGGATGAAATAGCAGAGAGACATTACGGAAACTTTGGTCTGTACAGCAGGTGTAAGGTCGGGTTGAAAAGTAAATTTGTGTGTCATAAAGGTGATATTTATACCCAAGAGATGTGATTAGGTGACCTAGAGAAAGTATGTACAGAGAAAAGAGAAGAGGTCCCAGGACAGAGCCCTGGTGTACCCCCCACAGAGATCGAAAGAGGAGGAGGTGTTAGAAGAAGAGACACTGAAAGTACGATGGAAGAGGAGATCCAGGATAAAGCTTTGTTACGAATACGAAGAATATGGAGAATGTGAAGGAGAAGAGGGTGGTCCATGGTGTCAAATGTTGCAGAGAGGTTGAGTAATATGAGCAGAGTATAATGACCTCTGTCTTTGGCAGCATGGAGGTCATTAGTTATTTTAGTGAGGGCTGTTTCAGTGGAGTGAGCAGTGTGGAAGCATGATTGTAGAGGGTCTAGGAGAGAATAGGTGTTGAGAAAGTCGAGCAAGCGAGAGAATACAAGACGTTCAAGGAGTTTAGAGGCAAAAGGCAGGAGGGAGACAGGTCAGTAGTTAGAAAGACAGGTAGGGTCAAACTTGCTGTTTTTGAGTAATGGTAGAACTGTTGAATGCTTGAAGGAGGAGGGAAAAGTACAAGAGTAGATGGAGGAGTTAAAAATATGTGTGACTGTAGGGATTATAGTAGGAGCAAGAGGTTTTAGGAGATGGGGTCAAGAGGGCAAGTGGTAGAGAGTTAGGAAGCGGTGTTGGATGGGAGGAGGAAACAGATGGCATGTTCTGAAGTATGGATTCCACCTTTTCCTTAAAATAGTTAGCAAATTCCTGAGGTGAGATGGAGGAAGAAGAAGAGGCAGCTGAGGGTGGTTTGAGTAGAGAGTCAATGACAGAGAAGAGTTGACGTGGATTAGATTTGTGCGTGTTGATTAGTGAAGAAAAGTCGATTTGTTTAGCTTGAGAGAGGGCAGAGTTGTACAGGATTGCATAAATTTGTAGTGAAGTAAGTCTGCGAGAGTATGAGATTTCCTCCAGAGGTGAGTGCAGGAACGCAGCATGCGCGTGCGGGAATTTAGCCAGGGTCTAGGGTTAGAAGGGCGAGGGCGGCAGAGAGAAAGCGGGGCATGTAGATCAAGAGAGGAGGACAAGGCAGAGTTGTAGTTCCTGACCAGGTTGTCAGGGTCTGGAGCAGGGCTGAGAGGAGACGGAGGAGCGTAATGTGGAATCAAAAGCTGGTAGGTTAATAGATCGTAGGTCGCACCTCGATGCCCCCCACCGAATATAAATGTTACTATATTTGTATGGTTGCAAAGAGAGATACCCGGGCGCTACCCAACAACTGGGATATGTAGGGAGAATCACTTGTTCTTTTTAGAACAATACAACCTTATAAATCCTACAAGGTTTCCCATCTGCTTCTCGGTCTCTTCCTATGACTCAAACAACCCCAAGAAGGATCTATCCAGGATCCTTAGACAATATGGAGACAAAAGAGAAAAAGGGGGAGCACAGGTTGACGTATACTAAATGGTAACGAATTGTTTAGCTCGGGAATGTGAATTCCCGAGCTAATGAACGTGGCGACAATAGAGTCTGTGATAACAAAAACACTTACACGGCCTTGTGTAAATGCTGTCACTTCAAGGTTTCTTTTCTTTCTTTCCTCTGGGTTCCCCTGGTACGAAGTTTCTTTTCTTCGGATCTTGATAGTGGATTCTTCAGATATCCAGCTGCCGTTAAATGCGAAGTTCCCCTCCAAATATTATTTATTTATTTATTTATAAAATATTTTACCAGGAAGTAATACATTGAGAGTTACCTCTCGTTTTCAAGTATGTCCTGGGCACAGAGTAAAACAAATAATACATGGTTACAAATACAGTTACATAAATGAACAAGGTATACATTTATATACAAGACATTGCATGCACAGTTAAAGAAAATATATATTATGAGCGTATGAAACAGTTACAGACCAGATTAAAGTGTGAGACAGCCTTAGATTTGAAAGAACTTAAGCTGGTGGTGGATATGAGAGTCTCTGGTAGGTTGTTCCAGTTTTGGGGTGCACGGAAGGAGAAGGAGGAACGTCCGGATACTTTGTTGAGTCTTGGGACCATGAATAGTCTTTTGGAGTCTGATCTCAGGTGATAGGTACTGCATGTGGTAGGGGTGAGGAGCTTGTTCAGGTAGCTGGGTAGCTTGCCCAGAAAGTATTTGAGGGTGAGACAGGAAAGGTGAACTTTGCGCCTAGACTCTAGTGATGACCAATCTAGTTCTTTGAGCATTTCGCAGTGATGTGTGTTGTAGTTGCATTGGAGAACAAAAAGACAAATTGAATTGTAGAGGGTGTCAAGTTTGCTAAGGTGGGTTTGAGGAGCCGAGCCATATACTATGTCTCCATAGTCAATAATTGGCATTAGCATCTGCTGTGCAATACGCTTTCTGACCAGGAGACTTAGGGAGGATTTGTTCCTGTAAAGTACCCCTAGTTTGGCATAGGTCTTGGTTGTCAGGGTATCAATGTGCATCCCGAATGTTAAGTGGGAGTCAAACCATAAGCCCAGGTATTTAAAACTAGTGACAGGTGTTAGGGTGGTTTTAGCGTTGGTTCTAATCAGGAGCTCAGTCACTGGAAGCTTTACAAATTTAGTCTTGGTCCCAAATACCATTGTTACCGTCTTGTCAGTGTTTAAAAACAGTTTGTTTTGGGAAATCCAGTTTTCGAGTCTCAAAAAGTCAGACTGAAGTATGTGTTGAAGGTCAGAGAGGCTATGGCTGTGTGCATACAGGATTGTGTCATCTGCATACATGTGTATTGAGGCTTCCTTACAAGCTGTGGGAAGATCATTAATGAACACTGAGAAGAGTAGGGGCCCCAGAACAGAGCCTTGCGGGACACCACAGGTGATATCCAGGGGGTTGGAGTTAGAGCCTGAGATGGACACATGTTGGGATCTTCCTGATAGGTTGGACTGAAACCAGTTTAAAGCATGTTTCCCTATTCCAGAGCTCTGGAGTTTGTTAAGCAGGATAGCATGATCAACTGTGTCAAAAGCCTTTGCAAAATCTAGGAATACTGCACCAGTGAGTTGTCCCCGTTCCATTCCACACTGGATTTCATTGCAAACTTTTAGCAGGGTAGTTACGGTGGAGTGTTTGGGACGAAACCCAGACTGGAATTGGCTAGGGAAATTTGTCTTGGTGTAGAACTCGCTTAATTGGGAGTGGACACATTTTCCCATGACTTTGGATAGAATTGGGAGAAGTGAGATTGGCCTGTAGTTTGAGACAGTGTTTTTGTCCCCACTTTTGAAGATTGGGACAACTCTGGCAGTTTTCCAGGTCTTAGGGATATGGCCTGCAGACAGGATAGAGTTGACTATGGACGCAATTGGTTTGGCAATGGCTGGGGCACCAAGTCGTAGGAACCTAGATTGTAGTAAGTCGGGTCCACATTGGCTGCTTAGTTTTAGTTTGAGGAGCGCTTGTGTAATCTCCTCTTCAGATACTGGGCTAAATTGAAAATTGTGGGCAGTGTTGGGAGGGGGTGGGACTATAGGGGTACTCCCAAGATGAGATTCAGGTTTGGGGTTTGTGCTGCGTTTCGCTAATAAGTTAGTGGCACACCCCACAAAGTA
The DNA here is from genome assembly GCF_040206685.1 of Ascaphus truei. Lineage (NCBI taxonomy): Eukaryota > Metazoa > Chordata > Amphibia > Anura > Ascaphidae > Ascaphus > Ascaphus truei. The sequence continues at coordinate 346,584,495 of NC_134486.1, forward strand.
ATCATTGAATGCATTTGCAATGTCAGTGGGGTTTGTCAGAGTAATATCCCCCTTAGTGATATTACTTGGTTGTTGATGGTTAGGAGGCTGGAATATATTGTTGATAACCTTCCAGAAATTAGCTGGGTTTGATGTATTCTGGAGGAGATTGTCAGAGTAATATTCTGCTTTTGCATGCCTTGTTTGCCTTGTGCACACGTTCCGCAGGCATCTGTAGTGATTGAGATCCTTGGTAGTGCCAGTTACTTTGTAGCTTTTCCACAAGGCATCCCTGAACTGGTAGAGTGCTATAAGGTCAGGTGTAACCCATGGAAGGTGGGCCCCCCGTACCCTTATTTTGCGTAGTGGAGCATGGGTATCGCAGAGTTTTAAGAACTCGGATTGGAAATAGTCGAGCGCAGAATCAGTTTATATGGGTGACCTCAGGGATACCTTGTGGAAAAGCTACAAAGTAACTGGCACTTCAAAGGAACTCAATCACTACAGATGCCTGCGGAACAGGTGCACAAGGCAAACAAGGCATGCAAAAGCACAATATTACTCTGACAATCTCCACCAAAATACATCAAACCCAGCTAACTTCTGGAAGGTTATCAACAATATATTCCAGCCTCCTAACCATCAACAACCAAGTAATATCACTAAATGGGGGATATTACTCTGACAAACCCCACTGACATTGCAAATGCATTCAATGGTTACTTTGTGGGGTGTGCCACTAACTTATTAGCGAAACGCAGCCCAAACCACAAACCTGAATCTCATCCTGGGAGTACCCCTATAGTTCCACCCCCTCCCAACACTGCCCACAATTTTCAATTTGGCCCAGTATCTGAAGAGGAGATTATACAAGCGCTCCTCAAACTAAAACTAAGCAGCCAATGTGGACCTGACTTACTACAATCTAGGTTCCTACGACTTGGTGCCCCAGCCATTGCCAAACCAATTGCGTCCATAGTCAACTCTATCCTGTCTGCAGGCCATATCCCTAAGACCTGGAAAACTGCCAGAGTTGTCCCAATCTTCAAAAGTGGGGACAAAAACACTGTCTCAAACTACAGGCCAATCTCACTTCTCCCAATTCTATCCAAAGTCATGGGAAAATGTGTCCACTCTTAATTAAGCAATTTCTATGCCAAGACAAATTTCCCTAGCCAATTCCAATCTGGGTTTCGTCCCAAACACTCCACCGTAACTACCCTGCTAAAAGTTTGCAATGAAATCCAGTGTGGAATGGAACCGGGACAACTCACTGGTGCAGTATTCCTAGATTTGGCAAAGGCTTTTGACACAGTTGATCATGCTATCCTGCTTAACAAACTCCAGAGCTCTGGAATAGGGGGAAGCATGCTTTAAACTGGTTTCAGTCCTACCTATCAGGAAGATCCCAACATGTGTCCATCTCAGGCTCTAACTCCAACCCCCTGGATATCACCTGTGGTGTCCTGCAAGGCTCTGTTCTGGGGCCCCTACTCTTCTCAGTGTTCATTAATAATCTTCCCACAGCTTGTAAGGAAGCCTCAATACACATGTATGCAGACAACACAATCCTATATACACACAGCCATAGCCTCTCTGACCTTCAACACATACTTCAGTGTGACTTTTTGAGACTCGAAAACTGGATTTCCCAAAACAAACTGTTTTTAAACACTGAAAAGACTGTAACAATGGTATTTGGGACCAAGAATAAATTTTTAAAGCTTCCAGTGACTGAGCTCCTGATTAGAACCAACGCTAACACCACCCTAACCCCTGTCACTAGTTTTAAATACCTAAGCTTATGGTTTGACTCCCACTTAACATTCGGGATGCACATTGATACCCTGACAACCAAGACCTATGCCAAAATAGGGGCACTTTAGAGGAACAAATCCTCCCTATGTCTCCTGGTCAGAAAGCGTATCGCACAGCAGATGCTAATGCCAATTATTGACTATGGAGACATAGTATAGGGCTCGGCACCTCAAACCCACCTTAGCAAACTTGACACCCTCTACAATTCAATTTGTCGTTTTGTTCTCCAATGCAACTACAAAACACATCACGGCGAAATGCTCAAAGATGGGTCATCACTAGAGTCTAGGCGCAAAGTTCACCTTTCCTGTCTTGCCTTTAAATTCTTCATGGGCAAGCTACCCAGCTATCTGAACAAGCTCCTCACCCCTACCACATGCAGCACCTATCACCTGAGATCAGACTCCAAAAGACTGTTCATGGTCCCCAGGCTCAACAAAGTATCCGGACGTTCCTCCTTCTCCTACCGTGCACCCCAAAACTGCAACAACCTACCAGAGACTCTCACATCCACCACCAGTTTAAGTTCTTTCAAATCTAAGGCTGTCTCACATTTTAATCTGGTCTGTAACTGATTCATACGCCCATTATATGTATATTTTCTTTAACTGTGCACGCAATGTCTTGTAAATAATGTACAGTATACCCTGTTCATTTATGTAACTGTATTTGTAACCATGTATTATTTGTTTTACTCTGTGCCCAGGACATACTTGAAAACGAGAGGTAACTCTCAATGTATTACTTCCTGGTAAATTATTTTAAAATAAATAATATAGCTTATATTAATATGATGTTCCCCAAGTATATACTGTATGAGGAAACAAAAAAATCACTGTATAACTATGTAAACGACAGTTACTGCAGATTAAGATAGAGGCAAAATTATTTTCCTAATATTAAAATATTAACATTGCTTGGTTACTGAAATATGAGACTGTCTTTATGTATCTAATCTTAGCCTTGAACTAAAAATCATAATAACACTTTCCCTTGAATATACTGTATGCCTCATTTTCTGTTACCTTTGATTATAAAGTTCATATTAAGAGGATGTTTAATTTTTTTATTGTATGGGACCTACACAATCTTAGTGAGCTCAAACCCCAAACCCAAAGTATTATATTTTAAATACTTACTAGTGCTATCTGGAGTGCTACTGGGCATGTTACCCCAAATTGACACCAGTAAACCTACCAGGAGTCCCAATGCAGATCCAATATGATAAATTATTCAATTAATGTATGTATTGTTTCTTCACAGAAATGTAGGTAATTTACTTCAACCTATTGGGATCCTTTATATTTTTTTTATACTATCAAAATGTGGCAGTGTACTAAACATGCCCTATAACTTCATCCAAATAGTCCCAGTTAGATTTCTAACCCCGACTTTCCACCTGTGGATACTCAGCTGGACCGTATTAATTGTGAGAGAGAGGATTTCTGTAATATTACATCCCTTTTACTTAGCAACAGTTCACTAGTACTCTCCTTTGATCAATTAAAGGTTCTTAAGTCCCAGTTCTAGTTATTCTTATGTATTTGCAGACTAGGCAATATATTTTCTCTCTTTTGAGAAGGAGGAAGGATTTTGGTTTGGACAATCTGCTTGGGACAGAGTTATGACTGTTTATTGAACATTGCTTTTTTTCATCAGCTTAATTATTTATATACTGTATTTAGAAATATAGATGAAGATAAGAACTGGACTGTAAGACTTTCCAGATGACAGTCAATATTTACAGATGTAAATTCAATGGGCTTTATTGTCACTGGGTTTTGCAGGATCAAGTAATATACACTCGCAGCTAAGCATTAGGAGTGACTTATAAGTGGATTCACAGGGCATTAATATAGTGTATAAGTTGATTCACAGGGCATTTATATAGTGTATAAGTGGATTCACAGGGCATTAATTCCCCATCCGCCCTTTTATTTTGCAGACATTTTGGGCTAAGGTAATACGATATATTAATTCTTAATACTATTTTGTCTCTTGATTTTAGAGCCATTGTGTTTGGGGTCATGAACAATCGGTGAACTGACAATATACCGTATTTGTCACGAATGACACACCTGTGAACATTTGACTTGTATAGGCGACAAGGATTAATACACACAGCTATCTAGCTGACCTACTTTTCTCCAACGCAGGGTCCATTAAATTAGTAATATCTCCCCTTTATCTGTCACAAATATAGCCTTAAAATGCTTCCACCAGCAAAAATAAAGAAAAGTCTTATTTCTAGGAGTCCTTGGTCTCCATTTACTAAGAAAATTATGTAATTAACACACAAAAATCTATTGCAGCAAAATGTGTCTGAAAATGCAGTTACTCTTCAAAGCATGCAAAGTTCAATTAGGGCCCAAATACGGCATTCTCTTTAGATTTCATATAAAATGCCTTGGTATCAAAACATTCTCATAACTTTATCCCCGTAATTCCTAACATATTGTGACTCACCTCATTGCATTTGGGTGAGTTTGCTGCAGGCTAAGATATTTTTGATGCTAAGTTTGAGAGACAAACAGGTATCTGACTTTTGCAACCTCACAATCGTGGCTTGTTTAGCGTCATTTAATTCGGCTGATCACAAATGTTAAAGATATATGTTTGTTATTCTTGTGAATCATACCAGACCCACAATATTTTATAGTTTGTAAACTTAGACAGACCTATGGCATGTTTTCCTGGCCACACACTCAGGCGTTCCCAGACTCTAATACCCAAAAAGTGGTGTGGAACGGTGCTTCCACACAATCAGTGTAGAAGTTAATTGGTGAACAATAATATTGGTGAATGATATTTGTGAATATTAAGACACTATTCAACTGACCTATAAGTGACAGGTAATATGAATGTGTCTGGGTGATATAGAAAATGCTCAGAACCTCCGGCGGGAACTTGTACCTAGACTCTATTCAGGAATGTCTTTCAAGATACATTAAAAGGGCTGTTCTCTTATTTTTACTGTCATATATATATTAACCTAGATTTGAATTGCCCATAATCCTAGACCAGGTTTTTTCCCAAGATAACCTAACTTCTAGAAAAACACAGAAATCAAAGTTGGGTCCTTGACCCCTGTAGGAGACGTGCAGAGATGTAACCAAGGAGACGTACAGTATGTGAGTGAAAATAACATTGGCTTTTATTTAGTCCTCGGTTTTAAACATTACAGCTTCATGTCAGCATTCAAAATCAACAAAACAGGCCTATGCCTTTGTAAGGGCTAACTCACATTTCCTAGTCCCTACCTGCAGGGCTGGAAGGCTAGGCCTCTTAACATTACACCAAATTCCAAAGAGATACCTGTAAGCAGGGGCTCTTTACATCAGTCTCCGGGTCTGAGTTGGTGTCTGTGGGGGGCACCCTCTGGCAGGTTCCAGGTCTGCTGTGCCCTGAAATACAGTATCTGGTTCCCAGGGATCTCTCTCGGGCAGCACAGTCCCTATGTGCTCAAGAGAACCTCAGACAGTGTGTGCAGTACATCTTTAAACATGCTTGATGAGCCAGGTGGAGACTGGCTAATTGACTCTAGCTGCAATTTACCAGCTCCTTGCTGGACTCATCTACAGACAGGCATCTAGGTGTGCTGCCTATTTAAATTAGGAAATTGCCCTGTCACAACCCTGATACAAATCATTCATGTTTCTTTTAAGCTTTAACTTGTAACTCAAATTAACTGTTTGTGTGCCAAATTATAAAAATATTAAATATTTGAATATTATTATGAAAATATTGAACTGACAATTCCTCAAAAGGCCGATATGATTTTTATAGCAGTGCCGACCAGGAAGCTGTTGATATCAAATTGGATCTTGGTTTCATCCTTCCTTCCTAGGATATCTAATATGGAACAAATATTTTTAACCTTGTGTCCAAGAAAGATCAGAGTCTTCTTCTGAAACTGAATTTGCAGGCTATAAATGTCTTACTAAGTGGGAGCCATATGTTCGTTCTTTCGTTAAAGGTCAGGGATTTGTTGATTAAGCCATTTAAATTCAGCAAATGGCTCCTCAAGGCTCTGTTAAGAGGTGAATGGTAAACATGTTCTCTTTGCAAATCAGCAAATTGTATTGATATTCTGTATATGCCTCCCTTCCTATATTAGGAAATTCAGACAGATCTACTTAAATGTAGTAGTAAATATTCACATTGATAAAATATGTACACTAATGGTGCTATACAGATAAAGACATACATACATATATAAAATAGTGAATTGTTAATATTCTTATTTAACTATTCTCTTTTAAGTCTGTTCATACAGTATATTTTCACTTCGGCGATCTTATGTTGCCTTTTGTATTATTCTAAAAATCCATTAAACAATAATAATAAAAAAATATATATATGAACATTGAATATACAACATAACTTTATTACATTGAGGCACAAGCTGCTTTGTAAAATTGCCTTTGCTTCAGTTGCAGTTATCTAGTGCAGTTATCACATACTGATTCATTGGTATGTATCATATTGTCCCTTCAATTTAATAAGCATATTGATAATAAATTGTCTGCCTATATACTGTAATTACAACATAGTTATGTAATATGAAAATAAGTAAATCACATACTTCTTAAGCTTGTCAGTCATGACCCAATCAACAATCACAACTTGGTACAGGTAACAAAAAGCAGCAAAGGTGTTTTTTGGTGGAGTTGGATTCAGCATTAACGTTTGGTTTGTTTAGAGATGTAGCCAACATTATTGCAAACTATGGAATGCTACAGCAGTACGTACACAACGCGCATGCGTGCTAAGTGGCCATTGTTTTGAATCAGCAGCACTGAAGAAGGTCACAGGGCTAGAACTGTATTTCAACATGGGAGTTTTCCAATGGTTTCAATAATATTGCCTACATCTCTACATGCATTTTTATGAAATTCTTCCTTTAATTATTTATTAAAGTATACGATAAATCACCACACAGTAAAGTGTCATACTTATTTTTTTTTTCTCGATACTATACCAGCATTGGTTAAATAATCTCTCTTTTGATCTTTACTCTAGTAAATCAAGGAGGTGTGGCAATGGCATCTAACATGTGCCCTGATCCCGGAGTACCTGAAAGTGGGAAAAGAACAGGTTTTGACTTCAGGTATTATGAAAAAAAATTATATGTATACATTTGTCATAAACTTTGTTTACATTGCAATTCAGCTGTTACTCTGATTTACTGAAAATATACTTAAAAATTATTGTTTTTGTACATCGAATGGAATATTCTCCTTATTACTTTGTTAATTGAACTGGACATCAACAGGTGCAATGTAGGTACATGATCCATAAATGGGAGTCATTATAAGTAACAATTTTGAGCTACAGTCAGGGCTGATTATATATTAGCCAATTTATTATTTCTTAATAATAAGAATAATACAGCACTGCATATAAAATATATAGGCACAAAAAGCCACTTATCCCAAAAGACTTACAATTAAATTGTTGGTGCAGTTACCAAAGTAATTTGCAGTAGATTATTCTGACTGTGGGAATGAACTAGATTTACCTACAGAACATCAAAGTCAGTGTCCTTACCACTGTACAACATCCTGGTTATTTTTAAAATAACATAACAAAATTGAATGAAGATTATACTACTGTACCAGTACAAGAAATAATCATATTTTAACAATTGCTTGTTTAGCAAAACTGACAAATCAAATGTTCAAATGCCATGATGTCAAACTAATCAATAAGTCTGGGATCCCTGACTTTGTCTAAAGCAGGGTATGATTCTTTGTCAGAGACAGGTAGAAGTAGAGACATTTGTGGTATATAATTATGTGCTATTGTACAGTATGTGAAGTACATTAGTATTATTAAGTTTCTCTAAAGGTATCACTGTACTTTCTATAACTCATGTTTACCTTCCTTCATGTGTGGCTGGCAGTACAATAACCTTGACAATGTATTTGGCTTCAAGATGGAAAAGTTAACGATTTTTCTTTTTTCAGTATTACAATTTAGTTCAAGTACTTTTGATAATTTCTATCACTTACCAGAAGTTGATTATTGTTCATTTATCCACATGTTAGATAGTCAATATATACTTTATGTATATAATTGTGTCATTTACTGAAATATACTTTCATTTCCAACACTGCAATAAAAAGGCTTTGTTTAAACCATGTGTTATTTGACTGGTCACTCATACTCTAAGTGTTTACCACAACCCTTTATCATCTGTCCTTTAAATATTTATTATCCATTAATACACTCACAGGCTAAGGAACATGTAAACTAAGCAGTGGAATTCCATAAGATATCTTCACTTTAATCGGTCATATGAGGTAGAAGGTGTCTTCCACAAGAACGAGTATTATGGAATAGTGTAGTCTGTAGGTTTACAGTATATGATTTTTTTAAATCATCTTTGTTGTGTCAAACAATTTCCTGAAATTAATGAGACCCTTCTACTGCAAATGGAAACAAAATAAAGCATAGTAGATATAACTGACAAATAACTGTGGAATGAATAAAACTACTGAAAATAGTCCATCATTCCAAAATACCACCAGGGTTTCGGAGATAGAGAACAGTCTTGTGTTCAATTTTGCCATGTCTGCATTATCTTGTGACTTGGGAAGTGTCAGGAGGAGATACCTGTACATGCTACACATACTGTATTATAATTACATGATGTATAACATTATGCATCTTTTCTTATACTTAACTACTTTATCTGCTATCACAGTCTCTAGGTAAATTCCAAATTTTGTCTGTTCGTAATGTAAACGAACTGCCTTCCCGGGAGCCGCAGCATTTGCGCCCCCTCTCCCTACAGCTCGGCATCAAATGACATTGCGGGTCATGTGACGTCACGTCACCCCATCGCATCATTTAACGAGCGTTGCCATGGCGACGCATAAAATCACATATCCCACGTGTCATTTGACGCCGCGCTGCCATGGTGATGCATCGTCGAAGACCCGGCTGGCAATAGGTAAATGAGTTACAGAGGTCTCACGCCTCACCGGCATTTAATTTAAATGCTTTGGGGAAGAGCGCGGGGCCCCTGTTACTGCCACGCCCCCCTAGAAATTCTCCCGCCTCACAGTTTGTGCACCGCTGAATTAAACCATGAGTAATTAAGAGTCACGGTATGTTTTTTATCAGCTAATTTATAGAGAAAAATTAGAATCATGTGTTTAAATAATTAGATAGATATTCAGGGGTGAGTTTGGGAGGCCCCATCCTATATAAAGATCAGAACTTTTGTGAGTTTGGTCTTCACCATACAGGTGTGTGGAAACACATACCACGATCAAAATAAATCTAGAAGGATCTCAGAAAAGCAGTTATTGAGGCTCATCAGTCTAGAACAGGTTAAAAAAAACATTTAAGGATTTGGGGCTCCACCACTCCACTGCCAGAGAGATCAGTCACTCTAGCCAGGAGCGGTTGTCCAAACAAAATCTCTCCAAGAACAAACTGACAAATCATCTAGGAAGTCACAAAGAAATGGGGTGGGAAGTGAATCCCAGAGGGGTGCTTCCAAAATCTTGTCCTGCATGTAATCATAAGCTGAAATGAGGCTAATCAAATATAAAACAGAAAAACTGACTACTTCTTAAGATCCCAACCTGTTCACATAACACAGCCCAGTGTTGTGTGGTATAATATACTGTTGAGCTCACACGGAGTCAATAGTATGGAGGTTATGGGGGGAGGTTCACTTACTCATCTGATATGGCTTGGCAAACCTATATTTCGTAAAGCACCTCCCTTTCACCCTCCGATCTGTCCTCCCACTCTGTGCAGCCTGCTGTAACATCCACACTGGCTACTCATTTAAGAAAAAGAGAAACAGCTTGTAAATTCGCAATTATACTCACAAAGAGCTTGTAATTCCGTTTGTAGCATGCATCAATCCCAGAGTTGTAGTAGAGAAGTAGAAAAGGTCGGGTTGAGCACTGCAAAAAATTCGGGCTGCAGGCAGGTTGAAAATGAATAATTTCTTTATTTATTTGCCATAATGCCTAAAGACACAAAACAGGTGATAATCCTCTAACACGTTTCGTGCCTTGACAGCACTTTATCAAAGAGTAACTATCTGCTCAGACATCACTTCTTAAATTGTAGCAATGGTATCATGTCTCCACCCCTACTCCAGCTGTGAGCTAGATCACAGGTGAGGATCAACCAATCAAGATGACCCCACGCAACCCTCACCACAAGCCAGCTGACCCTACTTAGCAAGGGGTTAAATGTTGCTACTTTCAATGATTTTCTTTTTTTTAACACCATTATTGATTTACAGCGTTTCACATGTAAATTGTGTCTTCACAAATTATTTTCTGCTAAGAACCCACAGGGGGAAGACATCAATGCGAATACCCAACCACAGGTATCACAGATATTATCGGATGATAATGTTCCAGTATATGGTCCTAGTGACCAACAATGGACTTTTAGGGAACATTGTGCCTTGATAGATATGGAGGAGTTGGGGATGGAAAGGGGAGATGACATGGTACCCTCTGGGATATCCCTCACACAAGAATTCTTAAGCTCACTTTTTTTGCCAATGCCTCAAAAGGTCACTTAATTTCTACTTTTGAAAAAATGTAGAAAGAGATTTGAAAATATTAGCGGAGGGTTACACGTTCAGTCCTTCCCCAGGAGAAAATCTAAATCGGAATGAACAACAAGAACTCCAGAATCTAAAAAATAATAAATCCATAGTTATTAAAAATGCAGACAAAGGGGGAGCGATGTTTGTGCAATCAGTCGCAGACTACAGATTAGGGGCGTTGAGACAATTAAGTGATGCCTATAAGAAATTGAAAAAAAGATCCTAATGAGGTGTTCCAGCAGGAACTTAGAGCCCTTTTGGAAATGGGGGAAGTACTGTATGTCCTTAACAAAAAAGAGTTGGACTTCCTGTATCCACCACATCATATACATCTATTACCATCTCCCAAAGATCCATAAATCGCTGACACATCCACTGGGTAGGCCAATTGTGTCAAGCATTGCATCTTTGGGACATGGTCTCACGTTATATCGACAAATTTTTAAAGCCCTTGGTGTGGGCTTTACCATCTTATCTAAAGGATACCAATGATTTGTTGATAGATATTGGATCCATCAAATGGTACACTAACTATCGATGGGTTACGATGGATGTGACATCATTATATTCTATTATCAAACACGAACAAGGCATCATTGCTATCAAACATTATTTGGATCATTCCACATTGTCATCTGCACTGTGCACTTTTTTTGGTGGAATCTAACACGTTTCTTCTTGCACACAACTATTTTAGTTTTGATTCACAATTCTATCTTCAAATTATGGGTACAGCTACGGGCACTCTTTTGCACCTTCGTATGCAAATTTATTTATGGGTTGTGGAGTCTATCTTTATTTTTAGTGACCACAATCCCTTTAGAAATCACATTAAATACTATAAACGATATATATAGATGATTTATTATTCATTTGGGATGGGGATGCATGCACCTTACAAGAGTTTATCACTTCACTTAATTTTAATGATTGTAATATTATTTTCACGTATGAGCATAATGTACATCATATTTATTTTTTTGACCTCATGCTTTATGTGGATATTAACGGTGTCATCCAAACAAATTTATACAGGAAGTCAAACTCAAGAAATTCACTTTTGATGGCCACAAGTAATCATGCGAGATCTCTTAAACAAGGGATACCAATAGGTCAACTTTTAAGATTAAAAAGAATCTGCTCTACGGAGGAGAATTTTGAAAGACATGCAAAATAATTAATGAATAGATTTCGTCGACCCTCGGCTTGAAAAAGCTTTGTTGGATTTTTGACGGAAGGACAGAAAAGATCTTTTGTCAAAAAGTATCAACAAAAAGAAAAAACATGATAAAAAGTTGAGTAATATACCACTTTTTATCACACAACAGAGCAGACAAGCGGGTGCATTACATTCCATCCTTTCCAAACATTGGGACATATTGAAATTTGATGGGGGATTGGCATCTTTAACACAGGAAGGACCTAAGTTTGTTTTCAAGAAGGCTAAGTCATTAGCTGAAGACAGGGGTGCCCAATGCTACATCAAATTGACAAAACATATATGGTAATGAGTATAAAGTTTAAATACTTGAATAATAATAGTAATTACTTGTTTTTTTAGTTAAACCCTTTGGCCAAAGCGTCGTAAGCCTGCATACCAAACATCAAGGTAAACCAAAAATGCAGGTCCTAACACTAAAACTGTGAACCCTTCCTGTTTGCTCTGTATGAGGGGAAGGAACTGCAGTGAGTCCTGTCCATTCAGCAAGTTGCCAGAACCTCCCAAGTTATACTCATTACCATATATGTTTTGTCAATTTGATGTAACATTGGGCACCCCTGTCTTCTGTTGTATACATTTGCCACGCTCATTAGCACTCATTTTGGCATAAATATATATTCATGATGTGGTGGATGTAGGAGTTTGAGCTATCTGGGAATATGTGTGTAAGTCATTAGCTACCTTCCTGTCTCCAAGCCTTTTCAGTTCTCTATCTGGTTTCAGTGGGATTAGGGGTATCCCAAAGGGGTTCCATAATTGTGAATGTTACACAATGTGTAAATATGTCTGTCCCATGAAGAAAATTTAATGTGTTAAACCTAATGGACAAAGAAAGATACAAATGTTCATGAATTGTAAAACTAGCTATGTTATGTATGTCTTGAGATGTGGATGTGGTAGATATTACATCGGACGTACTATCAGACACTTAAAAAAGAGGATTATGGAGCATGTCCGTTTGATTAAAAAGGGGGATCTGCTACATCCAGTCTCTAGACATTTTACGAATTGTCATTTGGGAGGTATCCAGAACTTCTTTTTCTCGGGTGTTGAGCATATTCCTGCGCCACCTCGCCAAGGTGACAGATTGAATATGCTCAACAAACGAGAAATGTTCTGGATATATAGTATGGATACATTATACCCGGCAGGCATGAATGTAGGTTGGGAACTCACACACTTTCTAGTGTGATATGTGAGGCATGTGCCTTAAATTTTTCTCACTCCACTCCTCCTGTCAAAAATCTGTATATAGGTGCTTTATAGCATCTTATATAACATACATGTGGCACATTGAGCTTATATTGAAGCTATATAAGGTTTATTTTTTTATTTTTACTGATAACTGTGTAATTACTTCATGTTACAGTAAATATATACCATCAGGTACACACTGAATTATGTGCTTATATCATACGTATATGCTGTTAAGATGTTGGTTATTATTGTTATATCTTTTTATATATGTATTTTTCCATAGGTATCTGGACCATGTATACCAAATAGGAGAGTAGTTTTTTTTCCCTTTTGTAAATTGATGTATATCAGACAGGAATATATTTCGGATTTATGATTCCATCTTCTAGTCAAGTCCTTTTATTTAAAGGATATATGTGAGAGGTGCATGGAGTTTTATCTCTGCGTTCTTCATATTAGAATATTCAAGGATAGACTTTGGTCCAGCTTAGCATTTTTTGGCATATGCCTTTTATAAGGCTAAATTAGAGTGATATTTATACATTCAGTATCACATTGTTTACTAACTCCATCACAGTTTTTTATATATAGAATAAGGGTAATTTTCCTTAAATCTAAGGGCATAGTGTACTATGGCGTTTATCATAAAAAATACATTTGTTACATGTAGATACTGTACATGTTTGTATCTTTTATGATATGTTTCGTCAGTCTATGTGTGTTTTATGTATTGTGAGTTCAGATTGTTATTTTGGTTCAACCATCACTATATTGTATCTTGTTGCAGGGTTGCAATATTTTGCGACTTCAGTTTAGCACTGCATGTTACATGTATATGGATATTACTGTGCAGGTGTTTTTTTATGTCTAAAGATAAACGATGTGGTTCCTCGAGGTTACCCAAATTACTAAGGATTGTTGAACCTTTATGTTTTTATGATTATTTGTTTTTTTAATTATATATGTATCAATTGTTTATGTACTTCTTGAACATGCACTTCTATTGGCTGCGTGGAGTAGGAGTAGGGGTGGAGACATAATACCATTGCAGCCAATCAGGTGCTTTTTTTAAAAGTGATGTCTGAGCAGATAGTTACTCTTTGATCAAGTGCCGTCAAGGCATGAAACGCGTTAGAGGATTATCACCTGTTATGTGTCTTTAGGCATTATGCCAAATAAATATAGAACTTATTAATTTTCAAACTGCCTACAGCCCGAATTTTTTGGGGTGCTCAACCCGACCTTTTCTACTTCTATAGGAAGTCAAAAAGAACCCTTGAGTAACATCCAAAGATCTCCAGGCCACTCTAGTCTTGACTAATATGAGTGTTCATGACTTAACCGTCATAAAAAGACTAAAAAAGAAGGGTGATAATGGAAGGATAACCAGGAGGAAATCATTGCCATCTAACAAGAACATTGCTGCCATCTGAAGTTTGCCAAAGAGCACAAAGGTGATCCACAAGACTTCTGGAACAATGTTCTCTGGACAGATGTGTTAAAGGTAGAACTTTTTGACCTCAATGAGAAACGTTATGTTTAGTTTTGGTAAAAACACTGTTTTCGAACAGAAGTACCTCATCCCAACAGTCAAGAATGGGGATGGGAGTGTGATGGTTTGGGGCTGCTTTGCTGCCTCAGGGCCTGGACAGCTTGCCATCATTGACACAACCATGACGTCTGCATTGTATCAAAAGATTCTAGGGGTGAATATCAGGCCATTCATCCGTGATCTGAAGCTGAAACAAAAGTGAGTTGAAGCAGTTCTGTAAGGAGAAAATTCCTCAAAACTCATGTGAGAGACTGACCAGCAATTACAGGAAATGCGTAGTTGAAGTAATTGCTGCTCAAGGGGGTGCCACCAGGTACTGAATCTAAAGGTTCACATACTTTTCACGAGGGGCGTATGAGGCCTCAGTACCCATTTGAACGGTCTCTGATTTCTTGGGGCTATTTGTCCATCCCTCTGTAGTTGGCACGGATGTAGAGGTGGTTTGTTTAAAGATGTCATCTTGCCCAAATGTAATATTTCCATGATGGCCTGAGCTTCTCTCATGTGCCTCATGTTAGCTCTTTTACCTTTATGGCTTGCCGGTAGGCGAAAAGGAAATCCCCACCTGTACACGATTCCCTGCTTTTTCAGTAGGGTGGTGATCTTCCGGAGTTCTCTCCACTTTTGCAAGGGTAATCGGTGCTAAATTACTGAAGAGCTGCAAGTTGCTGTTTGATGGTTGGCAGGATTCAGGTTTCATTTAATGTCTTCTTTCTCAAAAAAGAAGTGTATTCTTACTATAATGTCCCATGCTCTGCCTACCAACACTTTTGTTTTCTTGTATAGCACTGCTAATTTTACATAGCGCTTTACAGAGATATTGTGCAGACAGTCCCTGTCCCGTAGAGTTTACAATCTGTTTTTGGTGCCCGAGGCACAGAGAGGTAAAGTGACTTGCCCAAGGTCACAAGGAACTGGCACCGGGAATTGAACCAAGTTGCCCTGCTCCAATCTCAGTGCCAGTCTTTCTTTATTCACTGAACCACTCCCCCCACTACTCCTGCTCTGAGCATACAGTATCTAGTTCAAAGCGGAATAAAGGGGTGTCAGGAATCTCTAGAAAAACTGCAGAATGTAAGGCCATATCTGGGAAGGAATATTTGTCTAAGGTACATTCCTTACTCTGAGACTGTTTCCTCTTGAATGTTTTTCTGCTTCCTCCTGCCATACCTGTATGGTGGTTAATAGTTTTTTCAGATCTTTAATAACCCCACCCACCTCCAGGAGTTCCTCTTTAGCTGTCTCAAGGGAAGAGTTTCTCCCCTGCAAGGTTGTCAGCTCCATTTTAATCCCTGACAGGGCACTCTGTAATTCATCATGACCCAATCTACTCAACCTAAACCTTTAGTTCTCCCCTTATTCCTTAGTCCCCCTCCAATCCCATCTCCTATTCGGAGCTCTTCTAGTTTCGTGGTTAGCCACTACACTCGTTTCTTTTACAGGGCAAGCAGACATAACAGGGCGGCCTCTGTTATTTGGGACTTAATAGATCTTAGGGGCATTTTGTCCGATGCTTATTGCATAAATATGCAAAAAAAACAAAAAAGACGAAACTGACTGATCTTTAGGCATAAGCTAAACTAGTAGGGTTTGCAAGGTTTGTAACGACTGCAAAGTTTTTTTCCTGGCACATGGCCAATGAGGACGTTGTTGATGACAGACGCAAGACGTCAGTTTTGGGAACGAGAAACCCGGAAGACAGAGGATCACAGCACGGGGAGCCCTGCTGTTGCAGGCGACGGATGCGTTCCCGAGATGTAGATTTTAACCGTCTGCCCCTGATGTGTTATCACCGAGGAGGATGACTGGACACAACTAGGTGACCCATATGAGAATGGTACTTACGTGGTATGCTCTATGGACACTCACTTTGATGGAACAGTGTTCTTTATTGTGGTGACAACTTTCCCTTGTATCCCTCTGATGCTGCAGTACACATTCGTACTTGTAAGTGTAGCACCGTCCCTCCCCTCCCCCCTCTTGGAGATGTTGCTGCTGCTACAGGTGTTTGTGGTGTGGTCATACATGTAAGGGTTCAGGGGAACTGAGTGGTCTGCGATGTTGTGGGGGAATAAGACAGGCTTTTGGTGATACTGATGTTCAGCTCAGGGTCTCAGCACCTCCAGCTTCTGTGGGCTCTAGGATTCCCAGAGACAGTCTTTCACAAAAGCAGACTTCTGTCACACCCCTGCCCAATAGACTGAGATCCCAGGCAGGGGTATATAACACAAACAGGCTTTATTTTCAGTCACTGCAGATGGTACACATAGCGGATGCATGGGTCACAATGGATTCCAGGCCTCTGGATGGTGCTTAGTTCACTGCTTTTCGTGAGGACTCTGATCTTGCAGGGCCCAGCCAGCTCAGGAGGACTGACTGGCCTGGCTCACTCCTAGCTTTAAGGAGCTTGACTCCACATGTCTCAACCTTAGGAGGAGGAGACCTGGACTGAAAGTCTCACCCCTCTAAGGAGCTGAGCTTCCTCTATAATTTGGTCACTTCCTCCCTCAGGCTCAGAAGGGGAGAGTACAGGATCTGCACCAGGATAGGCTCCATACAGATTCCTATGTCATCACCACTTCTGTCAGTCACAGAGTCAGAATGAGGGGGGGGGGGGTCAATGCCCCCTACGACAGCCTGCCAAAGCCTGTAAATACCAGGGACTTACATGACATGAGGCAGAGAGGCAGTCTGTACTAGCCATGCGACATAAGTAAGAATAGGGGCTTGTGGCCTAATATATATCTTTTATTCAACTTAAGAGGTCTGTGTTTGTCTTTAGCATATGTTTGGAGGTTCCCTGGCAAAACCTTGAAGGTCTGAGGAACCCAGCCCTTCGAAGACAACAACACATTGATCCACTACATTTCAAATTGACTGGACTATTGGTAGAGCACTGATAATCTGTTTGTTTGCTTAATTCGCTAAGGTAGTAGCAAACCATTAAGATTCAACACCATTTATTGACCGATTGCTGTGTTGTTCAAGTGGAGCTGTCCCTTCATGCTGCCATCTTGGAGTCCATTGCTCATGTACCAACCTTATTCCTGTTAACACTTATTATACTCTTACAACTTAGGGGGACATTCATTAAACTGTGATAGTGTTAATTGGGGCACTACTGCTCAGCAACTTCTAAGTCTAACAGACTCAAAGAAAATATTGTTAACTATGTACTGAATAACAAAGAAGAAACAAAAATGTTTTTCCTCTCAAAAGCACTATTTTGTTAATCTAATCAATTGCACACATTTGCACTTAGACTATCATGACAACAAAATGTGATTCAAGGGCACATTTTTTTTTCAACTTAAAATTTTATTGGCAATTTTCAATTAGGATACAGAAGACAAAATAGGTACAGTGGGGATGATATATAGCAGAAACCATAATAGATATTTAAGGCCCACATATCCAAATATGCAAATATAGGCGGGGTGCCAACCTTCCATGGGTTACACCTGACCTTATAGCACTCTACCAGTTCAGGGATGCCTTGTGGAAAAGCCACAAAATAACTGGCACTACCAAGGATCTCAATCACTACATATGCCTGCGGAACATGTGCACAAGGCAAACAAGGCATGCAAAAGCACAATATTACTCTGACAATCTCCTCCAGAACACATCAAACCCAGCTAACTTCTGGAAGGTTATCAACAACATATATTCCAGCCTTCTAACCACCAACACCCAAGTAATATCACCAAGGGCGATATTACTCTGACAAACCCCACTGACATTGCAAATGCATTCAATGATTACTTTGTGGGGTGAGCTACTAACTTATTAGCAAAACGCAACCCAAACCACAAACCTAAATCACATCCTGGGAGTACCCCTATAGCCCCACCCCCTCCCAACATTGCCCACAATTTTCATTTTGGCCCAGTATCCGAAGAGGAGATTACACAAGCGCTTCTCAAATTAAAACTTAGCAGCCAATGTGGACCTGACTTACTACAATCTAGGTTCCTAAGACTTGGTGCCCCAGCAATTGCCAAACCAATTGCTTCCATAGTCAACTCTATCCTGTCTGCAGGCCATATTCCTAAGACCTGGAAAGCTGCCAGAGTTGTCCCAATCTTCAAATGTGGGTACAAAAATACTGTCTCAAACTACAGACCAATCTCCCTTCTCCCAATCCTATCCAAAGTCATGGAAAAAGGTGTCCACTCACAATTAAGCGATTACTATAACAAGACAAATTCCCCTAGCCAATTCCAATCTGGCTTTTGCCCCAAACACTCTACCATAACTACCCTACTAAAAGTTTGCAATGAAATCCAGTGTGGAATGGAACGGGGTCAACTCACTGGTGCAGTATTCCTAGATTTTGCAAAGGCTTTTGATACTGTCGATCAGGCTATCCTGCTCAACAAACTCCAGAGCTCTGGAATAGGGAAGCATGCTTTAAACTGGCTTCAGTCCTACCTATCAGGTAGATCCCAACATGTGTCCATCTCTGGCTCTAACTCTAACCCCCTGGATTTCACATGTGGCGTCCCGCAAGGCTGTGTTCTGGGGCCCCTACTCTTCTCAGTGTTCATCAATGATCTTCCCACAGCTTGTCAGGAAGCCTCAATACACATGTATGCAAATGACACAATCCTATATGCACACAGCCATAGCCTCTCTGACCTTCAACACATACTTCAGTCTGACTTTTTCAGACTCGAAAACTGGATATCCCAAAACAAACTGTTTTTAAACACTGACAAGACTGTAACAATGGTATTTGGGACCAAGACTAAATATTTAAAGCTTCCAGCGACTGAGCTCCAGATTAGAACCAACACTAACACCACCCTAACTCCTGTTACTAGTTTTAAATTCCTGGGAATATGTTTTGACTCCCACTTAACATTCGGCATGCATATTGATACCCTGACAACCAAGACCTATGCCAAACTAGGGGTACTTTACAGGAACAAATCCTCCCTAAGTCTCCTGGTCAGAAAACGTATCGCACAGCAGATGCTAATGCCAATTATTGACTATGGAGACATAGTATATAGCTCAGCACCTCAAACCCACCTTAGCAAACTTAACACCCTCTACAATTCAATTTGTCATTTTGTTCTCCAATGCAACTATAACACACATCACTGTGAAATGCTCAAAGAACTAGATTGGTCATCACTCGAGTCTAGGCGCAAAGTTTACCTTTCCTGTCTGGCCTTCAAATTCTTTATGGGCAAGCTACCCAGCTACCTGAACAAGCTCCTCACCCCTACCACATGCAGCACCTATCACCTGAGATCAGACTCCAAAAGACTGTTCATGGTCCCAAGGCTCAACAAAGTATCCGGCCGCTCCTCCTTCTCTTACCGTGCACCCCAAAACTGGAACAACCTACCAGAGACTCTTACATCCACTACCAGTCTAAGTTCTTTCAAATCTAAGGCTGTCACACATTTTAATCTGGTCTGTAACTGTTTCATACGCCCATAACGTATATTTTCTTTAACTGTGCATGCAATGTCTTGTATATAATGTACTGTATACCCTGCTCATTATGTAACTGTATTTGTAAACATGTATTATTTGTCTTAACTCTGTACCCAGGACATACTTGAAAATGAGAGGTAACTCTCAATGTATTACTTCCTGGTAAAATATTTTATAAATAAATAAATATAATGATTATCCGTATTGCTGGCGTCCTCTTGACATCCCCTAATATCTCTGTGATTAAATAATATTGAACAAACATAACGGACAAAAGTGGACGAACATAATGGACCAAACAATACAAGGGGAAATGAGGGGGAGGCGGAGTTGATGGTACCAGTGTCATCATACTGTAGGTCTAAGTGAATTTCACATGTATGCTCCCCCGTCATGCCCATTATTTGACCGATGCAGACCTTACTTTGTTTTTTAAATGCCTAAATACTTGTGATATTTTTAGAATCAGAATAGTTTCTCAAAGGCAAAAGCAACATATTTAGCTTGCAAAATTACAATAACCATTGCATAGGTGACTAGGGGAAAGATGAGTAATTGGATTTATTTTTGAAGGTTTTGATGCCTTTCCAGAAAGTTCTTTTACTGCCAAGGATAAGAAGGCATAGTAGATTAAGAGTTGTTTAGTCCTCATTTGCATTTTTTCCCTTGGCTTTCTGAAGCTATGGACTCAATCCAACACTCACTTCCTTGCTTTATCCCAGGTAATAAAATATAAGAATATCGTTTGCCTAAGTTTATTGTTTTTAATTTATACAGTATGTTTATAAGTGTAGAACATTGAATTTAAAGTTAATATAGAAAGATGAAGACATGGACTGTGTGATTGTTTTCCAATCAATAGTTTACTTATTTGTTACTGTAAATGAGTCCAGCCCTAACTTAAAATATATAGTGTAATGGATTAAAATACATCAATTATTTCCCTAAATTAAAATCAATATTCTAAATACCAAATGGTGAATTTTACAAATACATACAAATCAGGCATCTCATTGAAACTAAATATAATAAGAGTATGCCTTTAGAGCTGACCATTTGAATCCTGGTATTATTCCCAATCCCTAAGGGAGTCACCTCTGAACTATAGCATGCAATACACCTTGTTTCAATACAACCAACAAATTTTAACTACTGTATATGTTAGCATGGGAAAGATACTTAAACACCATACTAGAAATAGAGGACTGGAAGGACATTTGGGAGGCAACAACTAAAGAATCTACATGTGTTATAGCAAAAGAACATATTTAAAAGATTTTATACTGATTTTATACTGATGGTATTTTACCTTTGTCAAGTTGCAGTCAATCTATCCTGCTATCTATCCCCAATGTTGGTGTGAATGTGGGCTCCATCTTTCAAATCTGGAGGGAATGTCCAAGATTTAACCCCATGGGCCAAAATTCTCCATTTGATAGAAGACTTGCTTGGTCTCCAAATCTCTAAAGACCCTCTTCTTTTGATTCTGGACTTTCCAATCCCCAGCTCAAACAATCTTGAATCCAAACTAATCACCCATGTTCTTAATGCCACACGTTGCTCTATAGCCCATTATTGGAAGCTTCCAATGTATTTGCACAAAGATATGGGATAGTAATGTGACAAGGAGTTATAGTTACATATATGTACTTGCAGGAAATGTTGTAATTGTTCATGCAATAATCTCAACAAATGTAATATATACTTTGTACAATTTTTGGGGCTCCCTCTCCTCTTCCTTCCCACCCACATATTATTATTTAAGTTTCTGTAAAAAAAAAAATTCCTGTACATTTTTGTTTGATGTGCTGTTTTTGCTACGGTTCCCTAAAATGAAAATGCTAAATAAAGAGTAACAGAAAATATATATACAGTATTGATATACTTACATTACATTTTATTGTTCACAATACCCTTTTAACCCTTTCCTATTGTTATGATTTTGCAGCTCATGTTATTAGTTTAAAGCTCATACAACACTGGTTCTTTTACACAAGGCTACCCAAAAACAATTGTTTTGAAGAGGCCATGTGCGATTTTCTTTCTCCCACTTGTGTTCACTACCTTTCTTTATCCTTTCTGTTACTATGTGCAATGTAGAAGAATAGGAAATATGTCATTTAAAAAAGGAAAGTAGAATTTGTAATCCTATTTGTGTTCAGTGATTAGTCTTTCTTAAGCAGAATCTGTGTGGATTCTCAATGAATAGATTTGTATGACAAGGCAATCATTTTTTTTCAATGAATCAGTCTTTGTTACCTACAGTATATTATAGCAGAAGGGACTAATGATGTGGGGCATTGGATAGAGGTTTTATTGTAGAATTATTTATTATCAGTGTTGCAAGGACAACGCCACAACACGTGTTATCACAATAGGCTTGTTTATTCAGCACCAAGAAAATCATGGAACACAAAAGAGCTTCATTCAGCATAATTAACAAACAAAAAAACCAACATACAACAGTCTAGCTAAATAGTTCATAACACGGTTTTGCCCTCTTCCCAGAAAGGCAGTTCAAGTCTAAGAAAAGCACAAAGAACAATGGTAAGTGTCCCACTGTAACAGACCTTGTTGCAGCTTGTTTCCCTCCAGCGTTTCAGAATGTGGTTCTGCGGTTCAGACAGGAACAAGTCGGAGCTCTGGGTTCTTAAAGCCCCTTAACGAGGCAGCTGGGATCTGGTTAATTAACCCAGACTTTTCTCAACATCGGACTAACCAGCTCACTGCTGTACTCCAGACCTAGACATTGGTACCCTAGGCATGGTGGAATAGTGAATTCACCCTGTCACAATCAGGTTGCAGGTTTTTAAGAGCAATTCAGTTTTTACTCAGTTTTAAACAAATGAATCTCCTGAAAAACCAAGGTGTAAAAGGCTATAATAGAATTCTGAAAAAAGGAGAACATTTCAAGATTAACAAATTGTTCCATATAAACATTAGCCCAGTTGTGTCCGAGCTAACATTTAGGGTGTAAATTCACTAAATAGATTAAACCAAATATAGCAGAACTTATCATCTATTGTGTGCTTAATCTGTTAGGGTTGCTGTTTCATTGTGTTGGGGCTTTGGGGAAGGGAAGTACCTCTTTGTCCCCTTTTGGGGTCCTGAGGGAACGGGCCTCGAAACATTGCCCCCCTGCTTATCCCCATTTTTTACCCCCCCCCCTGTTTCTCCCTCCACCCCACCCCCACCTCCCATTGTGTGATATTCTGTTTTTCGCATACTATGTTTTTTTGCACTATGTATTTTAGACGCTTTTGTGTTGGTCACATCGCTCCATGGATTTGACTTGTGTTGACATTAAATATCTTTTTTTGATTTGGCAATTACCTACTCTTGAGATTTACTCTACTAGTCAGTGAGTGCTGGAACTAGTAATCCAGAGTAAGTCCCAGTCTCTTGATGCACAATCTTCACTATCAAATCCCTAACTAACTAAAGTGAAGGTGCAATGATCAATCCAGTAAATCACATCTGCATGCCGGATCTATTGAAAACAGTCCTTGCATGTCCTGAGGCCACAGTTTGACTCCCTGGAACATGCAATTTTCTTTCTCTGGATTTGGATGCTCCCAGTAGAAAGCAGTCAAGATTCTACACTATCCTTTCCTTAGGGAAACCTAAAGGGGTTTCTCTAAGGCTGATAACTGAGTTTTCTTTAGGTAACAAACCTATTTGGGATTTGTCCCAAACCTAAATGAAATACAACTAAGGACCTATTCTTATCATTATCTTCAACCCTTGTTTATCCACTGCTAGATTAAGGCCTCCCCAATGGTCATCCAGGTGCCGCTTTTACAAGCCTTTCTTCTCCACAATGCTGCAACAAATTTTCTGATTTCATTCTCTCATCTTACTTTTGGTCATGGTCTTGGTCTTTTAATTTCCTTTGCAATACAGTCCAGTACCATCTTTGTCCAATGATGGTCAATTCTTCATGCGATATGCCCTGCCACTGTCATTTAATTTTTTACCCTTGTGATGATGCCACACAGTTTTGGGGTTTCTATGCCATTTATTTATTCCTGTCCCTTCAGATAATACCCAGCATACATATCTCCCTACTTCTTTGAGTTGTCTGAAGCTTCTGAATGATGATTTAGAGTCTAAGTTTCACATCCATATGTGAGCACATACAGAATACACACATACACACAAAAATGTAGATATAATGTACTTTTCTGTGCAATAGACTATATACTATAAGCTGCTGTTATTATCTGTAATGTAAGTACATGAAGTGCCTTTTTGTAACTCCCAAAATCAAACACATAGGACCATACATACTGTACGTAATATAGGTACAAGCTAAATCAAAAAGAGTTGCATGATCATATAATATTGGGTGATTTGTTCAGTAGCAATACACAATATTTTGTGTAAGTAATGGATGCAGTCACCATCATTTTTTACATTTCATAGTAGGACAGCCATGACATTAGCAGTTCAATACATTATAATTAAACGCGGTTATAAAATTTCTGCTTAAATATTTGGTATAATAATCATATAGTCTGTTGTTTTTACAAATAAGAACACAATTTGATGTTATGCAAATTGACTACTAGCCATTTGTCCAGGGGCTGAAAAGCAATTAATTGCATTAGAAAACCGAATTTCCAAATAATTAGCAATAGTCTGATATCAGTTTAGAGACAGAAATAATTACCAATGTTACAGTTTTCTGCACCTTACAAAAATTCAAATTTCAAAACACCAACTTTAGAGATCTGCATGAAGCATTATGTATTGGGGTTGGTTTGTTTATAGCTGCTTAGTGAATCTGGCTTAAGTAAAAGCTCTGTGATAAATGCCTTTGGCTTAGTCTGCTTTCTTAGTTAAAAAAAACTGCAATATTTGCAATCAAGCCATTGCAAAAAAAAAAAAATGGTTGAATTTTTTTTTTCATCATACACACCATTTTCTATGTATCTAATACTAGCCAGTTTTTGGATGAACTCAGTTTAGTAACTCAGGCCAAAGTGCAATACTGTATGCCCCCTGTTTTATTGATTTCTGTGTTAATTTTCTTTTTTTTTCTAGAAATGCTGGTTTTCAATGGTGGATTCATTGTTGGATAAATAGTTGGTTGCACTTTGGGAATGCATTGCAGTACATCTTCAGCTAGGTCTTTATGATATTTAGTATATTTTCATACTTCTTTGATCGCCATATCCTGCCTTTGATGAACTATTGTATGGTACTGTGTTCCCTTCAAAAAGAGTAGTAGTCCGGATCCACAGTTACAGTAGTTTAGTCATGGTAAATACATACAGTAACTGACGGGGGTGCCATATAAAATCTACAGATAAACACAGAATCAAAAGAGCAGAGAAATCCTTTGTGGTTTAAATATCACATGAGTTGTAGCATAATGTGATAAAGTGATAACAAAAAATTTTCATTGAAAATAAGTCTAAAAAATAGGATAACATATAAACAGTCATTGCAAAGAGACTAATAAAAACAATTAAAAGTGTGAAGGGTTTATTCAGATCTAGAGATGAATGTTACTTCAAGAGATCAGTACTCATATAGGAATCATGACGAATTAGATGCCTCATCCAAAGGGAATACTTTGCTTGCTATTTCTGAACACAGTTCAAAAGCCCCTTAAGGGACAAACAGGAGTCACATTAGTTCTATTCGAGTCAAATAATTTGTTTGTAGTTACAAAGATCCATTAAAAAACATAGACATTCATTAATCCTATTTCGATCAAATCATTTGATTATGGTTCCCAGGGTATTGAGTCTTGGTAGAGTCCCCAGACAAAGCCTATTGGTGAAACGCGCATTGGGTGCAAGTGACATTACAATACTTTTGACACCAGAGATAGGGAGAGAAAAATGTGCGATCCTATTGTAGCACTGAATAGTTCGGCATGATGCCATTCCAGTGCTTGGGAAACCTGCAACATCAAAGGCTTTAGAATATATATTGCCTTTGTTCTGAGTCTGATGCAGCCTGAATGTTTAGAATGAATAGACTTTGTCTCTGAATAGGTGTACTAATCATTATAGGCTAAAGCAGTAAAATTCAGGGCATTATTGAAACCCTGCTCTCTGATTGGTTAAAATTCCGGGCATTATCCAATCAGTAATGCCCGGAATTTAGCAGCTTGCAAAGTGCAGTTTTCAATGGGTTTATTTCCAGCCAATCAGCTTTCAGAACAGCTGAGACAGGGCAGGGGATTGGTTTGCTTGAAGTAAAAGCTCTGAGACAGGGCAGGGGATTGGTCAGCCCCGGGTTGACTCCTCCCCCTCCCGAACTGACTGAGATTTTCTGAGCAGATTCAGTTGAAGAAGGGGGTGGGGAGAGTCTGCAGTTTCTTTGTGAGTGTGTCAGTAGCAGTTGTATATCTGTGTAGAGGTTGTGTGTCAGTGTGTCAGTGTCAGCAGCAGTGTTTATGGGTGTAGCGTGTGTGTGTAGAGGTGTTGTGTATAGAGGTGCAGTGTTGTGTGTGTATGTTGTGTGGGTAGAGGTGCTGTGTTGTGTATAGTATAGAGGTGTTGTGTGTGGGGGGTGTGTGTAGAGGTGCTGTGTTGTGCTGTGTTGTGTCTAGAGGTGGGGGGAGTGCAAAGTTGAGTAAGTGGCTGCATTTTTTTTTGTGGCTGCAGTGTGTGTGTGTGTTGTGTTGTGCTGCAGCAGCTGTATGTGTAGCAGCAGTTTGCGTGTGTAGAGCTGATGTGTGTGTGTATAGAGCTCCAGTGTGTGTGTGTGTGTGTGTGTGTGTGTGTTAGTGTCAACAGCAGTGATTATGGGTGTAGCATGAGTGTGTATCAGCAGAGTTTGTGTGTGTAGAGCTGCTTTATTGTGTGTGTGTGTGTGTGTGTGTGTGTGTGTGTGTGTGTGTGTGTGTGTGTGTGTGTGTGTGTGTGTGTGTGTGTGTGTGTGTGTGTGTGTGTGTAGAGCTGCTGTGTGTGTAGAGCTGCTGTGTGTGTAGAGGTGCTGTGGTGTGTGTGTGTGTGTGTGTGTGTGTGTGTGTGTGTTGTGTTGTGCTGCAGCAGCTGTATGTGTAGCAGCAGTTTGCGTGTGTAGAGCTGATGTGTGTGTGTATAGAGCTCCAGTGTGTGTGTGTGTGTGTGTGTGTGTGTTAGTGTCAACAGCAGTGATTATGGGTGTAGCATGAGTGTGTATCAGCAGAGTTTGTGTGTGTAGAGCTGCTTTATTGTGTGTGTGTGTGTGTGTGTGTGTGTGTGTGTGTGTGTGTGTGTGTGTGTGTGTGTGTGTGTGTGTGTGTGTGTGTGTGTGTGTATGTGTGTGTGTGTGTGTGTGTGTGTAGAGCTGCTGTGTGTGTAGAGCTGCTGTGTGTGTAGAGGTGCTGTGGTGTGTGTGTGTGTGTGTGTGTGTGTGTGTGTGTGTGTGTGTGTGTGTGTGTGTGTGTGTGTGTGTGTGTGTGTGTGTCAGCAGTTTGTGTGTGTATGTGTACACAGAGGGGCGGCAGTGTGTGATATAGATATCTGCAGTGTAAGCGTATATAGAGGTAGTTTCAATTATTTACAATTTTATTTTAATAACAAAATCTATATAACTATACAAAAGTGTCTATTATTTATGATAAGCCTACATTTAGCCTATAATAGTAATAATCCCCTCAGAACCGGGCATTGCTGGCCAATAATTCCCTGGCTGGGTTAAAGTCCCTCGGCTTCGCCTTGGGCCTTCAACTCTTCCAGCCAGGGCGTTATTGGCCAGTAATGCCCTGTTCTGAGGGGATTATTACTTAATTATTACTATAGCCCTAAACAGCTTTCTGGCATGAAGGAAACAATGTCACCATTTTGTTGCAAAAACAATGATACTTTGAACTTCAATGTTTGTCAGGGAAGTTGTGCATTTATTAAACAATAGCTGTATGCACAACATTACCTTATAGCCATTAATAACCAGGAAAAGAGTATTTATAAACTTGGAACTGTGATTTGAGGCAGATAACATTTTTCAGTATCTGTTTATGAGTGCCACACAGTCCATGAGCATGGTTAACTAACACAAGGGATCTCTTTAGAATAACAACATTGGTACACCTTGTATCCACCTAAAAAAGATTGGAAGAGTACATTGTTACTGTTTGCTTCCCGGAAACGATTACTTCAGTATTAGAAGATACCTTTTTTATTTAGACTAACAATAAATATTATAAGACAAGCTTCCGAGAGTTCTCCTCTCTTCCACAGGCCAGCAATTCTGATTTACAGAGATCCCATGAGTTTAACACATGTAAAAAAAAAAAAAAAAAGACAAACAAAATAGTCATCTAAGTCAGATGATGCAGAGAAGGAATAAAAGACAGGGCAGTAAATGGATGAAAGGGACAGTGAGACACAAGACCATACAGCCATCAGCAGTTTGCAGGGGTGTGTGGATGCAGGGGGGGCGGGGAGTTAATTGTAAAATTCACAGAAAAGCAGAGAGAAACATTACAAATTATTATGGCAGTGGGTTCAAAACCCCATATCAGCATTAAGTCCTCTTGTTTTAGTGTTAAAGTGTATTATCATTTTGAGTTCAAATTTTTTCCGTTCTTGAGTATTTTAAACATTCCATTGAGGATTTGAATTTTTAAGAAATGTATGGAATGATCTGGCTGCAAGATGTGGTGCCCCACTGGAGTGCAATATCTTCCTTCTTCATGGTGTGTTATTTTGTGTCTATGTAGGTTTGTTCTGGTTTGAAGTTTCTAGCTGGTTTCACCAATGTAGCATTCTTGGTCACATTTGCAGCACTGAATCTTATACAGATGCAGCCACATGTATTCGACCATATCACGATCCCAACTCACAGACAATTCCCCAAATACCAAGCAAGATGGGCCACAACAGACTAATGGCCCCATCAAATTAACACAGCGGGGGTCCGTGCTATGAATCATACCGGGTTCTACCTGTCTATAAGAGACGTGCAGTAAGAGATAGACGGAATCATTCACTCTAACAGACGATCGCGCGGGGGGGGGGGTTATTTTATTTTAATATTACAGTATTGTAGAAGGGGGTCTCCAGAGCTGAAACGCATGGATTTCAGGTTCGGGGACCACCTGCTTCCCGAGTTACAGGCCCCATTATGGGGTACCAGTATCCCAGCGGCAATTTTTATATTCTCCCGTGATTGGTGTGACATTGTGCCAATCAATTTTTCTTTATAATTGAATGTCTTTCAAGTTTGAGGCTTGTTTTTGGGATTTGCAGGCAGGCTGCATATTGACTGGCACAGTGGCAACCCATGCCCATAGGGTTTCATTACTATAGCATTTACTACAGGCCCCGTTATGGAGTGCGGGTATCCCTCTGCTTGGTTTAAATCCCCAGATCACGTAGGCCGTGACGCTGGAGAATTTAAACATGGCCGCCGGGATACCGGCACCCCATAATGGGGCATTTAACTTGGGAAGCAAGGGGTACTTGGACCTGAAATCAAAGCGATTCAGCTCCGGAGACCCACTGCTACAACAATGTAATATTACAATAAAATGAAACCCACGCAATCGCCTGTTAGAGACGCGCAGGTAGAGTTACTGATTCAGTCTATCTCTTACTGTGCATCTCTTACAGACAGGTAGAACATTGTATTAATCTGATGGGCCATTAAGTCTGCTCAGGGCTACCTCACGAATTTGTTTATCAGAATCTCAGAATTTTTCGGGAGATGTGTTTGAATACAGGCGGCTGTATCTATATACCACATTCCTTGATGTACATCAAACTGTTCCTTTGACATTGAATGTTCTATGTTTGAGACTGGTTGTGAGATCATGGCATATACAGTTAGGTCCAGAAATAATTGGACACTGATACAAGTTTTGTTATTTCGGCTGTTTACCAAAATAAATTCAATTTACAGTTAAATAATGAATATGGGCTTAAAGTGCAGTCTATCAGCTTTAATTTGAGGGTATTCACATCCAAATTGGATGAAGTGTTTAGGAATTACATCTCTTTAATATGTAGACCCCTCTTTTTCAAGGGACCAAAAGTAATTGGACAATTGACTCAAAAGCTGTTTCATGGACAGGTGTGGGCGATTCCTTCGTTATTTCATATTCAATTAAGCAGGTAAAAGGTCTGGAGTTGATTCCATGTGTGGCATTCGCATTTGGAAGCTGTTGCTATGAACCCACAACATGCGGTCAAAGGAGCTCTCAATGCAAGTGAAACAGGGCATCCTTAGGCTGCAAATAAAAAGAAAATCCATCAGAGAGATAGCAGGAACATTAGGAGTGGCCAAATCAACAGTTTGGTACAATCGGAGAAAAAAAGGTTGCACTGGTGAGCTCTGCAACACAAAAAGGCCTGGACGTCCACGGAAGACAACAGTGGTGAATGATCATAGGATCCTTTCCATGGTAAAGAAAAATCCCTTCACAACATCCAGCCAAGTGAAGAACACTCTCCAGGAGGTAGGCATATCATTATCCAAGTCTACCATAAAGAGAAGACTTTAAGAGAGCAAATACAGAGGGTTCACCACAAGGTTCAAACCATTCATAAGCCTCAAGAATAGAAAGGCCAGATTGGACTTTGCCAAACAATATTTTAAAAAGCCAGCCCAGTTCTGGAACAGCATTCTTTGGACAGATGAAACTAAGATCAACCTGTACCAGAATGATGGGAAGAAAAAGTATGGAGAAGGCTTGGAATGGCTCATGATCTGAAGCATACCATATCATTTGTAAAACACGGTGGATGCAGTGTGATGGCATGGGCATGCATGGCTTACAATGGCACTGAGTCACTAGTGTTTATTGATGATGTGACAGAAGACAGAAGCAGCCGGATGAATTCTGAAGTGTATTCCAGACTTCAAGTAGTCATTGCCTGCAAAGGATTCTCGACAAAGTATTAAAAATTAACATTTTATTTATGATTGTGTTAATTTGTCCAATTACATTTGAGCCCTTGAAATAAGGGGACTGTGTATGAAAATGGTTGCAATTCCTAAACGTTTCATACAATATTTTTGTTCAACCCCTTGAAATAAAGCTGAAAGTCTGCACTTCTATTGCATCTCAGTTGTTTCATTTCAAATGCATTGTGGTGGCGTACAGAGCCAAAATTATGAAAATTGTGTCAGTGTCCAATTATTTCTGGCCCTAACTGTATGTTTGCAAAGTTTACAGTGTGTGTTCACGCATGGCTTTGTGCCATTCACAGTGTCCTTGAGTTCGTTATGAAGTTTTCTATTGACTAACCTCTGTCTGAGTTTTGGCGGTTGTCGTAATACAAGAATGGGAGGTTTTGGGATGTCTTTTAATATTTCATCCTTTGTCATGATTTTTTACTTCTCTTGTTAAAATAGCTGACCATACAATGTTGCGATAATATATTCACACTAGACAATTTAAGTCATGATGTGGGCTTTAAGTACAGAGAGCCATATACCCTGGCAGTTTTTAAGACCAACAGACAATGTTTCTATAATAGTATGATACAGCTGACTTTGTGTCACTAATCAATTATCCTGTGGCTGTTACAAGTACAGACAACAATGTATACAGTATGTCTGTTTGCCACAGTTGAGCTGTAGGCTGTTTGTTTCTGTCTAATTATAAATACAACTGCAGCAGAGGTATGGTCAGCATTTACTACTGGTGATTAACAGAGAGAAAGATTGATACAGATTTCTTTATTTGTTTGTCAGTCCCAGCTGTACTTCACAACCCAGTGATTTGAGATAACAGGGGCTATGCACAAAGCAGTGATAAGTGTTTTTAAGGGAGAAAAATGCCTTTATAGCGTGATCCTGCCTGCTGCGCAATTCACAAAGCAGTGATAACACTGCAGTATCACGCTTTAAAGGCTTTTAATCACCCAAAAACTGTCAGTGATAAAAAAAAAATCGTACGATCAGGCAAAAAATGGCAAACCCGTCAGTGTTTTGCCAGTTAGCGCTATTCACAAAGCAGTTGTAACGGAATCGCACTGTAAAAACTCACCATTTCTTTTCAGCAGCTAAAGGCTGACACAAAAGAGATGGAGCCATGAATAAAAGCATTATTGTTTATTTTGTGCACACTATTAATACATGAGGCCGGTGGTTGTCTCCAGGTGGTCCCAGCAGGTGTCCGTGGGCCTCCAGGAGGACCCCATGGGTCTCAGAGGGCCCCACAGGGGTCTTCAAGTGGTCCCCACAGGTGTCTGGGGGTCCTCGGGTGGTCCCAGTGGGTGTCCGTGGGCCCTCGGGTGGTCCCTGTGGGTTTTATGGGGCCCTCGGGTGGTTTCTATGGGTGTCCAGGGGCTTCCACAGGGGTCCCTGGTTGGTCCCCACGGGTGTCCGAGGATCCTTGGTTGTTCCCATGTGTCCCCACTTGCCTGCGGTACAAATCCTGTGCCCAACATAAAACATGTCTAATAGAGTGAAATAAATACACACCCCTCCCTCCCCCCTAACACATACAGTACAGTAATGGACAAAATTACTATTATCCAGATATGGATAATAGTGCATTTGCCCATTAAAAATAAAACATTAACCAGCAGAAATAAAGTAAATAAAACTTGCACTTACCCCTGATAGCCTGCCACGTTGAAGGCCATCCTCATCCTCATCACTGTCCATGTCCTATGTTGCCATAAACAATACAGTAAAAAATGGCCCCTAACCCCTTAATCACCATAGCAGTTAGTAACCACTATAATAATTAAGGAGTTTACCCACCCTCCCCCACTACCCACTTGGAGGCCTAACCACCCCCCAGGCAACTATCACAACCCTCCACCCATTCATTGGTACAGTGGGTACATCATGCTCATATAATATGGGCCTGATTTACCACTAAATGGTGAAGCAAACAATAAACAGGCCCAAAATAAAACACATTACATAGAAAATTAAACACATTACAAATGCCAATAAACCAATTGATTGGCACAGAGGGTACATCATGCCCATATAATATGGGCATGATTTAACATTATGGCAGTCAATGGCCAACCTAAAAAATAAATAACCACAAACAATATCCAATGTAATAAAAAATAATCACCAAATAAACAACAATAAACAAGTAAACACAACAAAATGAACAACAATCAATCAAATACAAAATAAACACAAAATTAACCAGGAAAACACCAAAACAAAACCATCAATAAATAAAAGAAAGCTCCAAATAAACAACATTCAAATTCAAAATACCAAAAATAATCCACTAATAAAAAGCAAACAATAAAAAGCAGCCAGAAATAATCAATAGAAAAGACAACCAAAAATGCCATCATACAAAATAATCACACAAAATAAATAACATAAAAAACAAATAACAAAGTACCAAAATACATTTAAAATACATAAAAGCAAGTATTTGCCCCCCAAAATTGCTTGTCACTGTATGTATGTATGTATGTATGTATGTATGTATGTATGTATAGCGCTAAAGGGGCATACATAAATAAATTTGTAATAAAAAAAAATTAAATAACAATAAAAATCCAATGCAAAAACTTTTAAAAGAAAAATAACATAACTTCAATGATTTTTCTTACCTTTAGATGTCTTCATCCTCCGATTCCATGGGTCTCAGGAAGCTCTTGAACCAATCCTCAATCCAAAACAGCAACGGGCCACAGGTAAAGTCCAAAGTCTTTTTCTTCTTTCTTAATCTTCATCTGTTAATTGTAATCTATTTTGGGTCTTTCTTCTTCTTCTTCTTCTTCTTCCTCGTCCTCTTCCTCTTCCTTCATCTGTAACGTCCTTGTAATCCTATTGGGGAGGAGGTCCTCCCTCCTCCGCTTCTTGGCGTCAAATGAGGCAGCATAGGCTTTTATATTTGAGTGACAAATGGTTCACACGCCATCTGATTGGCTGTGAAAAACATGTACCTTTATTTTAAATTTGATGTCCTGGAAAGGGAGTGAAGCCAGCCAATCAGAATGGCTATGCCTCTGTTCCCTTTAACATGACGTCACAACAACCACCATGGCAGCCGTCACATGTTACTTCAGCCAATCTGATTGTGAGATGTATATCCCCAATCTGATTGGTTGTAGTAGACCATGTTACAGAGTCAATTGTTGGAAAGGATGTGACGTCATCCAAAGGGAATCACATGGTCTTCTTGAACGCCAAGAAGCTGAGGAGGGAGGACCTCCTCCCTAATAGGATTACAAGGGCATTACAGAGGGAAGAAAAGGAGAAAGAGAAGAAGAAGAAAGAAGACCCCCAAATGGATTACAATTAATAGATGAAGATAAAGAAAGAAGAAAAGGACTTTTCCTGTGGCCCGTTGCTGTTTTGGATTGTAGATGGGTTCAAGAGCTTCCTTAGACCTCTGGAATCGGAGGGTGAAGACATCTAAAGGTAAGAAAAATCATTGCATTTATGTTATTTTTCTTTTACAGGTTTTTGTAATATATTTTAATGTTATTTAATTTTTTTGATTGCCCATTGATTGCCAATGTATTTTTGTATGCCCATTTAGGGCTATATATACATACATACAGTGACAAGTAATCTAGTTTATAACTAAAGGCAAATAATTCCAAAATCTATACTGTCAAAAAATACTATAGGCTACAGTATAGCACTATCTATTTTCATTACAAACAGCTGCTATACTTTTGCCAGGACGCAATACCCTGGGAATCATAATCAAATGATTTGATCTAAATAGGATTACATAGGATTTAATAGATCATGAACTATCCTACCTTGTAACTACAAATGATTTGAATAGGACTAATGAACCTCCTTTTTACCTCTTAGGGGGCTATAGAATTGTGTCCAGAAACAGCAATCCATTCCCTTTGAATGAGACATTTAATTCATCATGATATAAAGTAACATCCGTGCTGTGTGATAGTGATATAAAGGCGCTAACTCTATTAGTGTTCACTTATATTATACAGTGAATAACATTGAAATCAAATGATATAAAACAGTGAAAACGTGATGAATAGCGTGAAAAAATGAATTAAAACCCCCTGCTCAAACCCAGCTGGTAGGGACTGGTTCCACTAGTCCCACAATTCGTCGATATCCGTTTGCAATCCAGGGGGAGCATGAAAGGGAAATAAAACGAAATACAATCTAAGTGCAGACAGTTTGGTAACTTCTAGACTAGTTCAGTGATTAATCTTGGCTCGTATGTGTGGCCTACTTACAAGATGTAAGTCAAAAACGGGCAGTGTGACACAGTTGTCTATGCAGGGAGGACTTCTAATCCAATGAATAATGGAGACTTCCACTCTCAGCCAAGCAGCGGTGTATATAGAAGAGAAAAGATATCCATAGTGCAGACCAATCATAAAAAATGTGACTTTATGGGGTTTTAAAATTGAACACTTACAATAAAAACATTTAAATAATGCGTGTATCACAAAATTACTTTAACTGTGGAGAAGGACTTCTGCTCTGTTTGAATCTTAAACTATTAGAATGTAGAGTTTTTTTCTTGCCCTAGCTCACACCTGCCTAATTAATGCCAACATGACAGGTTTTCTAACAAATCAATCTGACTTTAGTCACTAGCAAGTATGTTACAAAAGGTGGGGGAGTGGGGAAAGTGAATGGACTGGGCGCTTCCCAAATAATAATAAATTGGTGTAATGAATAACACACCAGTGAATACACAAATAAACCTTACACCAAAAGGTGAATAAAAATATATAGTGTAAGAAAAAGCAGCTCAACTTCCTCTGGTGGGACAGTTCCAAGTCCCAGGATGTGAATTTTCTTTTCTTGGAGTTTAGTCACTAGCGGCAGGAATCAGATTTTTCCCCCGCATAATTCAGACAATTGTAATGGTTTAATTATTAATAAGATAAAGAGTTTCTTTCAAGGTTTATATAAAACCTATTGACAATAGTCATGATAGTTGTGGGATATTAGTAGACATGAAAGGTATATATAAAAAATGACAATACCACGGGAATTAAGAATTAATCTATACACACACAAATTTGTGAAATCTTGTGAAGCAAGTCTCTCCAAGTGCTCAAGGAAACTCATGCTACTGGTAAACAACTTTGAAAATAAGAAACAAGAAAAGACTAAACACTTAACAGAAATTGAAACATGGAATAAGTTACAAATTTTTATAAAATATGAAATACAATTAAAAGAAAATATTGACAGGTTTGCCAATGAAACTAAAGACAGAAAATACGAACAAAAAATGCATGGGATGCATTTGACTAAAAATAAAGCAGGGTTTACTAATGTGATAATAACAAAAAAAACTAGACATAACATACAGCGAATCATCCACAGAATGGGTGTCTGATACAGAAAACACAGTACTCTACAGATAAAAACAAAATAGAAGGTTTCAAACACCCAGAAATAGAGGCGGACATTATACTGAGACAAATCCTCAGGCCTATACGAACATGCTTCAACCTAGAACAACATTTTAAGGGGTAGGACGACCTCCACCACCCCTAAACATAGGACACAGAGAAACAAAGGGAACCAAGACCTATGCCAAACTAGGGGTACTTTACAGGAACAAATCCTCCCTAAGTCTCCTGGTCAGAAAGCGTATCGCACAGCAGATGCTAATGCCAATTATTGACTATGGAGACATAGTATATGGCTCGGCACCTCAAACCCACCTTAGCAAACTTGACACCCTCTACAATTCAATTTGTCGTTTTGTTCTCCAATGCAACTACAACACACATCACTGCGAAATGCTCAAAGAACTAGATTGGTAATCACTAGAGTCTAGGCGCAAAGTTCACCTTTCCTGTCTTGCCTTTAAATTCTTCATGGGCAAGCTACCCAGCTACCTGAACAAGCTCCTCACCCCTACCACATGCAGCACCTATCACCTGAGATCAGACTCCAAAAGACTGTTCATGGTACCAAGGCTCAACAAAGTATCCAGCCGCTCCTCCTTCTCTTACCGTGCACCCCAAAACTGGAACAACCTACCAGAGACTCTCACATCCACCACCAGTTTAAGTTCTTTCAAATCTAAGGCTGTCTCACATTTTAATCTGGTCTGTAACTGTTTCATACGCCCATAACATATATTTTCTTTAACTGTGCACGCAATGTCTTGTATATAATGTATACCCTGTTCATTTATGTAACCGTATTTGTAACCATGTATTATTTGTCTTACTCTGTGCCCAGGACATACTTGAAAACGAGAGGTAACTCTCAATGTATTACTTCCTGGTAAAATATTTTATAAATAAATAAATAAAATGCGTTGGGTTCATGTGATGTCACAATACGTGTGACACCAACACGTAGGTAGGGTGGAGAGGTATACTCATGATCCTATTGTAGTACTGGGTGGTTCGGCTCAATGTTTTTCCAGAGCTTGGGAAACCTGGAACTACAAAAGCTTTAGCATATAGATATATATATATATATATATATACCTTTGTTATGAGTACAACATTACCTTATAACTATTCATAACCAGGAAAGGAGCTATGTACAGATGCAGTGGCCGTTATTTTAAGGCATCATGGTGCCGTTTTCGTGTGCAATGCTGTACTCCACGTGGCATGAACGTGGCCAATCAACCCAGGCACACACGTTTACTGCGGTTGCTTTGTTTGAATTTTATGGATTGTGTGTAATTATATGCAATGAAATGAATGAATTGTAATGTGTACAGTACTGTGCTACTGTGCTACTGTGTCAATTTATTGTGACGCTAAAATCTCATTTTAAGCACTCGTCTGCACTCGTGTCTTAAGGCGGTACGGTTGGAAGTAATCCCGCGCCATCACATGGGTATTCCGAGATATAAACCGCGTGATTTCGTAAAATTATGGCCGCTGCATCTGTATTTATAAACTTTGAACTGTGAATTAAGGCAGTTAAAACTTTTCAGTATCTTTTTATGAGTGGCACTCAATCCAACAGCATGGCAACCTAACACAAGGGATCTATTTAGCATAAAAACATTGCTTCACCATGTATCTACCAAAATAGGGTTGGATTACAAAATCGCTAATGTTGGCCACCTGAAACCTAACTATAGCTCTAAAAATTATTGAACAGCTATTACACTATTTCTTCTTTTTGACTATAGCAAAAGAGGCAATGTTGAAACCTCCTATCAGCAACTACTTAAACAAGATATTTCTGTGAGGCAGATCACAGGCGGTAGCCATGAAAATACAATATTTAGACTAATAATGTATCTGCTTTCGTTCCAAAGAGCTGCTACTGTTTACTTTTGATATGGCCCCACACCCTGGAAACCATAATCAAATTATTTGATCTAAGTAGGATTATAAAAATCCTGTGCTTTTAATGGATCTTGATCTATCCTTGTAACTACAAAAAAATATATTTGATTCGAATAGAACTAATGAGCCACCTGTTTGTCCCTTAAGCGGCTTTTGAATTGTGTTCAGAAAAAGCAAGCAAAGCACTCCCTTTGGAAGAGACACAGCATCTAATTAATCCCGATACCTATATACTGATCTCATGAAGTAACATCAATCTCTAAATCTGAGTATACCCCCTCATGCCTTTTATTGTTTTGATAAGTTTCTTTGCGATGACTGTATACAGTATGTTACCCTCTTTTTTTTAGACTTATTTTTAATTTTAAAAAATCCTATCACTTTTTCACTTTACTCTACACTCATCGGGTACTTAAAGTGTGCAGCACAAAGGATATCTCTGCTTTTTTGGTTCACTGTATACTTTTCTGGTGAAAGGGGACACAAAAAACCATATAACTTAATCTAGCCTACCATAATCATATAATTTGATTTCCCTGTGCCTCACCACAAAACAGAAATAGGCATAAAGCAAAGGAACACAGCTTTTAGTGGAGAAGTATTTTTATTAAGTTTGTCAGACAAAAAACATAATGGGCATGTTTTGGTATTTACTTGCATCAGCAGTCTTAACAATATTTGAAAATATCCTTCAAAGCAAACATTAGTCACTTTCTGTAATGTACATATGTTAAGTTGACACTGTGTTTTTCTGGACTCTTGCTGTGTTTACCCCTTATTTAATTACTTAAATCATTTACTTGATTCTTTTTCATTTTTCCATAACTGGAAATTGTACATCATCCACATAGACATTTGATAGTGTCCTTAGGATAGGAAGGATATCCAATGCCATATTCAAAGTAATAAATATAACTTAAATGCATGTATAAAAACATTGTTTTTAAAGATCACACTGGGGTGATTATAATATACAAGAGTTTGCTAAATATATATATATATATATATATATATATATATATTTATATATATATATATATATATATATCAATAAAGGAAAGCGTGTGAATCAATAAAATAGAGGTTTATTAAAACAAAGTGAAAAAAATGGCAATAGCTTTAAAAGCAATAGCTTTTACAGGGGCCGATTGATGCGACGCCTAATTGAAGCACACCCAGAAGCAGAACCACTTCATCTGTTTGTCCGCAAGGCACTGGTCCCAGTCGTGAGTGTGGCTGAACTATCCATCTATAGCCCATGCCACAGTTCTCTAACGCGCATCTTCTAGCTACTTTTGTGAGTTGCCATTTTTTCACTTTATCTTAATAAAACTCTATTTTATTGATTTGCGCTATTGAGCATGCACTTTTCTTTTTTGTTTTAAATATTCATGAAGGAGGTGGTTGTTCCTGTGTTAAGCTGCTTGGAGTATCCAGTGTTTTTACCATCACACAATTTTTAAACTTTTTTCTTGCCATACATTTTTTTCTTTAAGTTTGATTGTCCATTTTAATTTTTATTGACAGTTTTTTCTCATTTTTTTCATTTTTTAATTCCTTTTCATTTTTTCCTACCCATTTTTTATTTAAATTTTTCAGTTTTCCTCTTGTTCTTTCCCCTTTTTGTTTCCTCCCATTCCTATCCCCCCTTTTTTGTTTTCATTGAATGTTTTTGTGGTTATTGTTTGCCCTTTGTCCTTGTAATTTTGTTGTGTTACTCTCTCTCTTTTCCATTATTGCATGGTTGGTTCATGCATTTTAGCCATTATTGCTATTTGTTCAAGTAGTGTTGGTTTGTGCTTATACCTTATATATTTATCGAGCCAATTATTGTTTTTTTGTTCCATACTTACAGACGAGACCACGAGTATTCTAAAGCTTGCCTTAAACTAGCCCGGTTAACTTCTGGGTATGTGTTGGGTGTAACCTGGCTAGTTTCAGGCAAGTTTAAGGCATTTCTGCATTGACTAATGACCCATAGGATTAACACAGCAGGGGTCCCTGGCAGTCCCATTCAGTTTGAATGGGACTGCCAGGGCCCCTGCTGTTAATCACCCCGCTGTTAATCTGATGGGCCATTAATCAATGCAGAAATGCTGGGTCTAGTTTAAGGCAAGTTTAAGGCATGTATCCAGCATGTACCTGGGTGTACCTGGGTCTTTTTGGCGATTGCCACTGGTTTGTGTTAGAATAACTATGGGCACTACAGTATATACCGAGCATACTTTAAGGTGTACATGGTTTCATCCCTATTTAGCAAGGTGCTGGAATTTTTCTTTGTTTATATATATAGATATATATATATATATCTATATATATATTTATATATATTTATATATATATATATATATATATATATATATATATATATATATATATATATATGTAGATATATATATATATTCTACACACAATCATCACATATTTACACATGTGCATTTATCATCAAATTCTAAGAGATACCCATTTTTGGCCCAGAGCCACAACAAGGTGCTAAACTTTAGCACGTCTTTACCCCCATTCTTTTGTTGATCTGAGGCATGATGTGTAATAAGATGTATCACTACAATAATGAAAAATGTCAAGCTAAAACTAACCAATTTAATTTTTTTAGTTAAGCCAACTCAATAATGTGTAATAAAGTGGTTGAAGGAAACGAGTTGTGGCTGATGGTTGGTAATATGAGGTAGCTTGTTAATCTCAGTAGAGATTAACTAAACTATCCAAAATTCAGTTGGGTGATTTTTACCGTACGCCCCTACAAATTAGATTTCTTGTGAAACTCCTCCTAGTATTATATCAAAAAGAAAAAGAGACACAGAATTTCCTATATGTAACAGTGTTTACCCCACCCTCTGGGACATCCCCCTGTTACCAGGTGTATGGTGCATGCTACCTGTTGACTCACAGAATGCTGAGTTGTCCACCAATGGTTGTGGGGACTGCAGGACAGGCTTCTGGGGTATATACCCGACATTTACTCCATGATACACAGTGCCTCCATCTGCCATAAGCTCCAGATGTATGGAGGTGATCTCCTATGGTACAAATGGTTACCAATCTCCCCAGTAAGATCACACACCAGGCAGAAGGTATATCAACTGGAACCGGCTTTATTCTTCTGCACACTCACAGTATCAGGGCAGTCACTGCCCAATGCAGTCACTGTTCTGGTCTCCAGATTTAGGATGGTCCCTGGACCTTCACTACGGGTCAAGGGTCCTCGCAACAGTCCCATCTCTTCCCTAGTCCTCTAGCAGGACCAGGGGAAAAGGTGATCACTCAGGCCCTATCAGTGCTCAGCAGTCCTGTGTGATACCTTGTCTCTCTCACGGTAGAGACAACTGAAGAATTTGGGGTTGCAACGCTCGTAAATACAGTAGGGGGAGGTACTAGGTCTAAACCCATGATTGGCAGATCACAGACCTAGTCTTACCTCCTCCCCTGTCACTCAAGGGAAGCTGCCTGTGTGGGGAAAACCCATAATTGGTACTGGCACTGCCTGTTATTACCAGGACTTGCATGACAGCGAGGGCATACTAGTAGCCACACCAGGTATGGCTACATTCTCCCTCTGGTGGAATCAAATGGTCCCCACTTGGAACCGAAATTTGGCATACCCTCCCTGTCACGGGAGACCAGCACTTTTAACACCTTTATACCCGGATCATTTGATTGAGCAAAGCAAGGAAGTAAAATAAATTGTAATTTATTTACACAGAATGACATATACACAATGTTAAACAATTACACTCAAAATACACTTACTGGGACAGGGGCAAACAAAATAAGTTGTTTCCAAAACGAAATCTTGAAAGGAAAAGTCTCTAGGAGCAATTTCCCAGGAGCGGGAGTTGCTCGCAAACAGAGCTGGAAACAGTCCACAGTCAGCGGTGCAAGTTGCCACCGCTGTGTACTCCGAAGGAGCTGCTTCGCTCATCTGCCTCTGTGGTATTGGTACTTGGAACCTTAGTTCTTACGAAATCCTGAAGCTTGTTACGAAATATTGTAGAATTATAGAACTGTAGATGGAACTGATTCCTGATGGACTGCACTGATTCTTATAGGGTTAAAACTCCTATACCTAACCTGTGCAGCCAATCACTCTGTTGGAATAATTTTTCCCACCTATCCCGGAGTTGCCAATACCTTACAAGCCTGGCAGAGGTGGCTTCTCATCCTGCTAAGGGCATGAGCGAACCTCACACCTTTGACGCTTTGCATATGAGACCCAACATCCTTACCTGGCGACACTCCTTATGGACGAGTCACAATTTTTTAAACTGCCCGGACTTCACACTAAGATGGGGGTACTTGGGTCATTCCGCCCACCCTGACACCTTAGTAGCTCTGAGCCTTTCAACTTCGGACTTTCCCAGACATTGCAGCGTTAAGCCAGCGGGATGTTTTAGAAGTCTGGAGCTGGATATGCTCAGCTCATTCACAGTACTTTACCAACATGCCTTTCTATGTGAGCGCGATCATAAAATGAGTTTTTCCCAGTCTGTGGTATTTTTAATGAAAGTCCAAATGGGCCTAACATGTTGGAACAATTAAATTTGCTGGACTTTCATTCACCAATTTTTATATAAACGTATAAAAGTTGCACTTTGCGAGTTTACATGTTTTAACTGAACAATGCTAACAGCAAGTTTCAGTGCTCTTGGAGCTTCCTAGCAAAAGTTAACTAAAAGCCGCATTCTATGCTGCCAAGCGCTGGACTTCAAAAACGTTTTCTTTACACTTTCACAGGAAAATATCTCTACATTATACACTCTAAACTTAGTAAATACATTTATCTCACTACCTTATACCTGATGGGAGATAGTCTGAACCCCAACCTGGGTTCTTGGGCTTTTGGGCATATACTGGGGAACCTTTGAATGTGAATGATTCCCCTGTCCGGTCTTACTATTCTGGTCTGTGCTGAAGCAGGGAAATCCTCGCTGGTTGACACGCCTGGAATAGTAAGACACACACACATTTGTATTGCAATATGGTTTACTTGCCATAACTGGGCTGCAGAGCTGACACTTCACAAATTCTCAATATGGGTCAGGGGCACCCAGCTGGGCATAATTCCTTTATTATTGGCCTGAGTACCCCCTCACCATCACAATCCCTCATCTGGGAACCTGGAACAGAATGACAAAAACAGTGCTGAACAATAGTAGTATGCTCACATGATATACATAGATAATACAGCATACCGCAGAGGTGACACATACACATTTTCTATAAAACACAGTACATCACAGTATTATATGAAGCAAAAATCATATTACTGCCTTAGAAATTATCCTGGTTCCTCCCAACATGGATAACATATTTACTATCTAATATTAATGCTGAGGGTCTGGCTTGCGTACCAAAGCACCAGTACTATCCGGTACTGTAACTGAAAATACTATCTTTGGGTGTCTTTCTGCGACATTTTCCACTCTATCCATGTAAATGGATCTGCCTACCTTCCACACCCCTACGAGATATGCTATTCTCTCCTCTAGGTGATAAAAGGTACTCTTAGCATGAGATGTGATATAGGCTCGTATAACCTCCTCCAGCCACTTCTCCCTACTCTCAACTATCTCTCGCATTATGGGTTCTGGCACTTATGGATATTCAAATCCACGTGACTGTTGATACCGTTGGACTACGTGTCTTTCAGCCCTGCTGATCTTTGTCAGTCTGCGACCTTCTGCCTGACCTGGCAACACCCAGAACAAAGGTTCCTGCATGGGTGGTTCACAGTACGTGAATATCACATCCTTTAGTTGAACTATCCCCAAGTGTATCTCATGCTCCCTGTCTTAGTGCTTAAGAAGTTTCCTCACGATCAAACTCTCCCTCAACCCACCAGTGGTCTACTATATCTCTG
Source organism: Ascaphus truei (assembly GCF_040206685.1). Classification (NCBI taxonomy): domain Eukaryota; kingdom Metazoa; phylum Chordata; class Amphibia; order Anura; family Ascaphidae; genus Ascaphus; species Ascaphus truei. The sequence goes on from NC_134486.1 coordinate 346,628,340, forward strand.
GCCTCTAGCAGAAACCTAATGCGGTGGATGTATGTGATGTACCCTTGGAACCTGGGATCCCACCAAGGTAAAGATTTTACTGGCGCTGCCTTTGTGGACCCAGAACATGAGTTAGTTTTAGACAAGAACACCGAAGTGTCTGAATTTACTGACATGGCATATTTACTCCCCCCAGAGGTTAAACTGTCCACAATATCATCCTCCTCTGACCCATCCCCAAAGTCCCAGTCCCGCCAGTCCTATAATGGGGTTGCTGGTTTCAGACGGCTTTTGTCCCACCTCTTAGCGCTCTTAGAAAATGAGGGTCACGCAAGCACGGTTGGGGCAGCACAGTAGGGTTTTGGGCTGTAAAGTCCTTCAAGTCTCAGTCAGAGTCCTCGATCTGAGCCCTACCCTGACTGAATACCAGATATATGTTCTCAATGTGTGGTTATGCAGCTAGCTGGGGTTTACGGCACATTACTTGATCTTGGTATTTGGCCATGTCCTCGGGGGGAAAATGTTGTTGTACTCACTGGATTCACAGCTTTCCTGCGACCCAGGTGTGCCCGAATATGGTCCATAAAGTGACCCACACCAGTGGTAGGTAAAGTGGTACTCACCAGAGCGGGAATTGAGCGTTCCTCATCCGCCCCAGTGGTTGCCTTCCTGCTGACATCATCTGATTCCGGCCTCGCGGGATCCTGGTAAAGGTCAATGTCCCACATTGGAAGTACGTCGACATCCAGTCTTTGCTTGGGTGTGTCGTCGCCATCCACGTAGGAGTCGGCACCGGATGGTACCGCCCCACCTGAAGTCTCCATCGAGTCCTGCTGAAGGTAAGGGCGTGGACTCTCACTGCTCTGCTGACCAGCCGGAACCCTGGGAATCGCCATATGGGATGCTGGTTCGCCGACCATGCCGATAGGAACCGCCACCGCTGGAACGCTCCTCCACCACTCAGGCTGCACCATCGTTGTCATCTGGACCAGACTCTGCCATCGCTCAGTGTCAAAAGGTAACTTCTGCTCTCACAGTGTCGGTAGGTGCACACACCGGTTGGCGAAGCACCATGGACACATGACCGCTGCTTTGGCTTGACAAGGGTAGGGACACATCTGCGGGGGAGAGATACTGAAGCATCTCGCTATCATCCATGGCAATCAGCAGGCAGCGTTCCAGCTCCTGCACCACTACCGGCAGCGGCCCCTCCTCAAATCGGGCAGTCACTTTACCCAGTTGCTCATAGTACAGTAAGTTGTTTCTGGCTATATCCGGCTCTGCTTATCACAGCTAGGGACACTGGTGAGCCCTTCCTTTCAGCCTCTCTATTGGTCGAGGGCACTATATGCTCAGATGTTTGTCATTTTAAAGCATACGTGTTAATATATATATTATTTTTTATTAGTGGTGTCTCTTGGGACCATAATGGCCCTTTAGTCATCATTTGATGTTCTGAGTAATACACTCTGCAGTCAATAGTGCAATTACTATACTATACAGGTAGAGTGCATTTTGAGAGGGACTCTTTTTTGTGTACCCAAGAGGGTATCACAAAGTTTCTGGTTCATTTATTGTAGAGTTGCAATAATGGTGGCTACATAAGTTTCCTTCCTTACATCAGTGGTGCGCAAACTGGGGGCGCGCCACCAAGGGGGGGGGGTGGTAGATTTGTCTGGGGGGTGCGGGCCATTGCAGAGGCCCCGCGCTAAATGCCTGGGGGATCGCGCGAGGCCTCTGCAACAAGGAAACTTACCTTGTTTCAGATGCGTCTCCATGGCAACGTGGCATCAAATGACGCCACTGGGTCATGTAATGTGCCGTTGCCGGTGTCAGATGACACCGCGGGTAACGTGAGGTCACGTAACCCCAGAGCGTCATTTGACGCATGTGGAAGGTAGGAGAGAGGGCGCGAGACTTGGGGAGGCCTGGCAGGGGGGTGCAGCTTAAAAAGTTTGCGCACCGCTTCGTTACATTATCTATATACTGCTGTCAAATCTCCATTTCCATGGATGATCAGTCCAATTTTATTTATCTGTCCAAATTTTCCACCAGTCCAGTACAGTAAGAACATGTGCCTATAGCATAGGAAAGAAAAGAAAAATATAGTGCAAAAACCTTTGTGTGAAAAAAATAATAATCTTGAAATCAATAATTTTATGTGAATGGTTACTGTTTCTCGACTGTTATTACTCACAATGGCTTATTTAGAATATCTGTGCCAATCAATAAATGAATGCATAGAGGTCATTTCTCCGAGTAGGAAAATTGTTATTATCATAAATATACCTGTAAGATGTAGCCAGCAATAACCATTACCCCCCCTCCTGCACTCAGATCCCATTGTATTACTTGTTTCATTAGTATGAAATAAAATATACAGTGTTTCATGAAAAACAAAAAGTACAGTATACCTTCTTATTATGTATTATTCCATGTACATGTTATTTTAAGTAACCCTTTAAACATGTTTTATTAAATATTAGATATTATAGTCCACATTCACTAAAAGGTGCTATTCCATAAGCCACCTTCTGCTGCCAGAAGACATCTTATGGCCCATTTGCTTGATGAAACACAAGAAGAGATGGGGGAGCACAATGTGAGGGGAATATAATATCTTTCACTGACGGTCAATGTGGTGTTTATACCTCTTTTGATCCCTCATAGAAAGATCAAAAAACTCCTTGGATGGGAGCTTGCGTATAAGTGTGTGATCACAGGGATTAGATGGAAAAATAAATAAATAAACTTACACGGCCTTGTGTAAGTTGTATCCCATCAAGGTTTCTTTTACTTTCTTTCGAGTCTTGCTTCTGGATGGTGGTGCTTCTTTCTTTCTGGTCCTTTTTCTCGTTTGGATAGGTGGACTCTTGACTGTAGTTCGCCTCTCGTGTGGATGTAAGTGTAAACAATAAAAGAAGGCAATTAGGCACATACATACACAGATCTGCTGCGGTAAGGGGGTGAAGCAATATAATATTGCATATATTGATAAATAATATTCCCCTCACACGGCCTAATGTGAGTGATCTCCTATATCCGTATCTTGTCAACACCCATACGGTTAACAGGTCTTCAGGTAGATAAACATATAACCAATGACCAGGGGTCAAATGTTCAAATCTGGTAGGAGGGGAATAGAGGGATATACCAAAATACTCACACGGGCCAGTGTGAGTACACACTCGTAGAGGTATCTTTGATACTACAGTAGCAATGATAGGAATGGTAGGTAAACCCCTAGGGGCTACATACAATCTCAAATGGACTCAGGGACACTGAACACTATGGGGGGTGATAACTTTATTGTAAACTAGCATAGAATAAAATCAGCAATAAACACTTAAAAACAATATGGGGATAGGAAATATAAAAACAAAGAAGCCACTGCTGCTTCTAAAGGGGAAGATAAAACAGCAAAAGGAATGTTCCCCTTTAGAAGCAGCAGTGGCTTCTTTGTTTTTATATTTCCTATCCCCATATTGTTTTTAAGTGTTTATTGCTGATTTTATTCTATGCTAGTTTACAATAAAGTTATCACCCCCCATAGTGTTCAGTGTCCCTGAGTCCATTTGAGATTGTATGTAGCCCCTAGGGGTTTACCTACCATTCCTATCATTGCTACTGGAGTATCAAAGATACCTCTACGAGTGTGTACTCACACTGGCCCGTGTGAGTATTTTGGTATATCCCTCTATTCCCCTCCTACCAGATTTGAACATTTGACCCCTGGTCATTGGTTATATGTTTATCTACCTGAAGGCCTGTTAACCGTATGGGTGTTGACAAGATACGGATATAGGAGATCACTCACATTAGGCCGTGTGAGTGGAATATTATTTATCAATATATGCAATATTATATTGCTTCACCCCCTTACCGCAGCAGATCTGTGTATGTATGTGCCTAATTGCCTTCTTTTATTGTTTACACTTACATCCACACGAGAGGCGAACTACAGTCAAGAATCCACCTATCTAAACGAGAAAAAGGACCAGAAAGAAAGAAGCACCACCATCCAGAAGCAAGACTCGAAAGAAAGTAAAAGAAACCTTGATGGGATACAACTTAGACAAGGCCGTGTAAGTTTATTTATTTATTTTTCCATCTAATCCCTGTGATCACACACTTATACGCAAGCTCCCCATCCAAGGAGTTTTTTGATCTTTCTATGAAGGATCAATAGAGGTATAAACACCACATTGACCGTCAGTGAAAGATATTATATTCCCCTCACATTGTGCTCCCCCATCTCTTCTTGTGTTTCATATTTATCAAGGGTCCAGGATAGACCCTAGTGGGGTAATTTGAGTCACACAAGGACTTTTCAAGAGAACTCCAAATAAGGTTGTATTATACCCTTTGTATCCTTAATACACATATCCATTTACTAAGTGACGGTTAGAGCTAGCACCCGAGTAACACACTACAACTCCATTTGCTTGATGCCAGGAGATATTTATGGAGTAGCACTGCAGAGTAAATATGGGTCTAAGTGTAATATATCTGAATCACATCATGTATTTACATCTTGTTGGTATTAGTACATTGGTCAACATTATGTTATATTCATTTGATTTCTTTTAACTATTTCTCTAGGGTGGGTGCCAATGTCCAATTTTCCTGTGATGACAATTATGTGCTTCAGGGCTCGAAGAGTATTACTTGTCAGAGGGTTACTGACACACTGGCTGCTTGGAGTGACCATAGACCAATCTGTCGAGGTAAGCACAATAAACACCTATTCAAAATTAAGTATTGTGGGCTAAGTTATACAGTATATACTCCAATAAGATTGTTGAGTCTGTTTTATTCAAAAATCTCATTTGACTGCCTCTTTAGGGTATAAAGAATGTGCCCCTTTGTCTAAACATACAGCTTCTTTCTTCTTTATGACAAAGAAATCTAGTACACTGTAATTCAATGTGTTTCAGAATTACATTTCTGATTAAGAAACACATGCCATTGATAATGTCGAAAGTCATAAAGTGCAGAAAAAATCTGTGGCTTTCTAATAATGCAGCTTCGAATTGAATTGCACTTTTAAGATAAAAAATCATTTACAAAGGATCAAATTCCAGCTAAGTAGTAAATACCACATGATTGCATCTCTGCATAGTGATAAAATATTTTTATATTTCCAAAAGGTTATAAAGCCCACAATCATATATTTGTGCTTACCATGTTTTTTCTGGGTACTTTTTAGACCATCATGTGTTCATTTTGAAACGGAATAAATGTACATTATTTTGCATACAGTATTATGCCACCTCTGTGAAAAAAACAATGTCTCACTTTGTTACTTATAGGCAATCTTATGCATTCTCTCAGTAGTAAATAAAAGACCAATAGTCCCCTCTTTATCTTAGTCTTGGCACCTCCCAAAAATTATGTTTATAAATTAAACATTTACGGCCATACTGTACAGTAAATTTTACTAAGCGGTGCTCAGATGCAAGGCACATAACTGACAACTTGACACATACTACAATTCATTGACACACAACTAGCTAGATCACAAAAAAGGATTCTTTGTTAAATTGTAATTACTCTTTTTGACACATTATTTTTATATTGTTATCTATGTAAACTCCTTGCATTAAATGTCTTATTTAAATTGTGAATTATATATGTGTTTTGTACCATGTCTACTGCTTTCATTCTTATAATGCATGTGCAATGATACAATGCATCTATAACTGCAGCATGTTTGTAATTAAATAATATATATGTGTATGTCACACTGGCACATTTTGTGCATATCAATACAGGCATACCCCGCATTAACGTACGCAATGGGACTGGAGCATGTATGTAAAGCGAAAATGTACTTAAAGTGAAGCACTACCTTTTTCCCACTTATTGATGCATGTACTGTACGGCAATCGTCATATACGTGCATAGCTGATGTAAATAACGCATGTGTAACATACTCTATAGTCTCCCCGCTTGCGCAGCTTCAGTACAGGTAGAGGGAGCTTGTATTGCTGTTCAGGACGTGCTGACAGGCGCATGCGTGAGCTGCCGTTTGCCTATTGAGCGATATGTCCTTACTCGCGAGTGTACTTAAAGTGAGTGTCCTTAAACCGGGGTATGCCTGTAAACAGATTAAAGTAATATAAATAAATATATTACGCTCAAGACCTTATTGTGAAACTTTGCTCTTAGATATACAGGGTATTTTGTGAGCAACTATGCTGTCGTTTTCATGTATTTTTTCTTCTTCAAGTTATGGTTAATTGATGGGTCAGTAACCTTAAACGAATTAACAACATTGTATTCCTCTAGGAGTTGTAATGTAAGACATTTTAGCGTAAACAAGTACAATTGTTTTTTGGCAGGGTTATTGCGTTGACTTCTGATTTGGCATGTGTCCTTTCTAGAAAGGCTAGCCAATATTTACATTAGATAATTAGCCCATTCATTCCTTTTCTTTGTACTTCAAAAAATCTTAACATTTCATTCATTCAGCAGTAGCAATTCCTACTAATGGAACCGAAACCTTTTAACTTATTGAGAGCTTTTAATAAAACATTGTATACATTATCAGAAAGAAAATGTTCACAACATACCTAAATTATACTGTATATATTTGTTTCATTATTTTTGATTGACAGAGATTATTTTCAAATTTGAATTCATCTGGTTTCCGTTTTTAAAATACATGATATAAGCAATAATATTGCTTATGTTATAGCGGTCCAAATAATGTGAGGAAAATCCACAAGCATCTCACAAACACTCTGCAGCATAGTCCATAGACGCTGTAATGGCCCATCGGATTAACACTGCAGGGATTCCTGCATTTGAATGGGATTTGCAGCCTGGTAGAATTCACACAGCGTGAGTCCCATTCAAATGCAGTGACCCCGCTGTGTTAATCTGATGGGCCATTGCATTGTCTATGGACTATTCTACGGATTTTCCCCAACATGTTCATGGAATTCCACAGAATCTGGGCCAAAACCAACCATTTCATCTGTATGCATGCATTTTAGGATTTTAATGTTTTAATGAAATACAATTCAAGATAAATGGAATACATCATTAAATCAGACAGTATTATTGGTATAAATATACTGTAGACAGGCATTTAAGTGTGTTTGGGTTTATTTTGAAAAATGTATGTAAAGTGTTAATACCATTAGGTTTGGTGTTTATTATGTATTTATTCTGGTAGCTGTTGAGTTTAAGCACCTTCCATGGTAATGAAGGACTAAGGCTAAGGCCCCGCTCCCAGAGTCAGCGCACCCGCACTGCTGACAGGCGGTGCGCTGAGATACACAGACCGCGATATGCGGTCTGTAGGGAGCGGGAGCCGGAGCGGGAGGTGGGCGGGTGGTGGGCGGTTTGACAGGGAGGGGGGGCGTGGCTTGAGCGGAGGGACCCGCTACTCTCCCCCCCCCTCCCTCCACGGACTCGGGCTGGAGCTGGAGCTTCGGTAAGTATTAAACACACACACACGCAGGCACTCATACATACATACACACACACACACACACACACAGGCAGGCACTCACGCACTCATACACACACACGCGCGCACACACAGGCAGGCACTCACGCACTCATACACACACACACACACACACACAGACAGAGGCAGGCACTCACGCACTCGGGCACACACATACACACACAGACAGGCACGCACACACACAGACACACACACAGAGAAAGGCACTCACCTGCTTTCACTCCACACTCCTCCCCGCTCCCCGAAGCCTCTCCTCCTCCCGCAGCCTCCCCTCCCCATTGGCTCACAGCCACACACGTCACGCGTCAAAGCTAGAAAACACCATTCTCTGGTGTCTCCAGCGGCTGACGCGCGACAGCGTGTAGTCAGCTGTGCCGCCAGTGGGGACCGGGACCGGCTCGCGAGGATTCCCCTGCTGGTGGGGAACTCGCGACATTGCCGCCCACGCCAACGAGCGCAGCGGGACCGAGGCCTAATGCAGCAAAACTGAGAGAAAAGTTCATTGCATCTGGCCAAACATCTCATTCTTATTTAGGGCAAATTGCATATAAACTTGCTTACCATTGTAATCCAAAGTTATTATGTGTTTTAGCTATCTATTCACTAAAGTGTGATAACCATTATTGCCTGCTTGTTAAATTTGAGTTAAGTGATTGGTTACCCTACTTTCAAATTTTATGAAGCCCCTGAACCAAAGCATAAAACCAAAAGAATATCATCTTAAAGGGGAAGCCCCATTTGACCATAATGTAATTTTCCTTCAAAATGTATGTAATTGGATTTAAGATCCTGTATTTAACCAGAGTAAGTGAGATAAGTCTGGAAATACAACAGCCCAGTGTAGTTTTCAGAGAGTTTCAGCCTCTTTTTAAGAGCATTGAGGATCCTTTTCTTGGTCTCAAAATAGTGCATTTGCACATTGGATCCTCTGGTGTCTCCTAAAGGGCATCTCTGGGTTTAGGAAGGTGATGAGCCCGGCCCATTCAAATTTATTCAGTCATATTGGGAAGCAAGAGTAAGAAAAAATTGGAGAGTTAGATTTTCAGGTCATCTATGTCTTCTGGGACAAGTTTAATCTGCAGATTATTGTGACAGGACCTGTTTTCGATGTCTTCTTGTTTACTTTGAAGTAATTCGTACGAGGCTTAGAGGTGAAGTACCTTCTGCTCCAGATCTGTGTGAGCAGTAGCAAGGTCATCAGTTCTGTGTTCCAGAATCTCCATCCGTTCTTTTGTAGCTGTTATATCCTGTCTCAGTTATTGCACTAATTTATCCAGCTCTTCTTGGTTAGTAAGTGGGAATTATTTAAATAGATATCTTTACTGGATGTTGGTACTGGGATCTCTGATTCATGTTCCGACTAAATTGTAATTTAGCTCCGCCTTGTGTGTTTCCTTTTGAGTTATATTTTCATTTGCATTGGAAGGTAATTCCACATCAGGGAACAACATTTGATGAGAGAGAAAGCAGGGGGGAGACAAGAGAGCAGGGGTGATGAGAGAGTTGGGGTATGAGAGAGGGGGTTAGGAAGGGGTGAGAGCGAGCGTGATAGAGAGAAGGGAGGGGAGCGGGGTGAGAGAGAGGGGGATGAGAGAGAGTGGGAGGAATGAAGAGGGGGACTGCAAGTACCACGCTTCTACCACTCCCACAGTTTAGGAACCTGGGTCTCAGAAAGCACACAGACAGCACCAGTACCTGCAACACCGTGGGGCAATAAGAGCTCACCTACCTGTCTCAGTCCCACTCTGGGCCTGCCAAACAGTGGACACCCACCTCCCTCTCACACAGCCCTTCCGTGGGTCCGACCTCCGCAATGGTGAGACTAAATCTTGGCTGCCATCTTGGATTGAGACACACTGGAAAAGTGGAGGTCCAGGAGCGCTCATTAGGCCACGAATACATGATAGGCCTGAGCCTCAAAGTATCGCCAGAAAAGGAGACCATAGATGGTTGCCACACTCGACGATCCAGTTGCTCTGCCTCCCTGGTACTGCCTGATACAGAACCTCTCCTCACTGTGTTGAGGGACCACCCATTCTACCCATACTGCAATCGGCCTCCATGACAGATGCCTCACCTTTGCTACAGCACACCACAGTAAAGTGGTTACTGGGATGACAATTCCTTTATGAATAGTTAGGCAGAGAGGGAGGGTGATGGCCCAAGAGCCCAACAGCGCCTGTGTGATGAATTCATCCACGATGCACTTAAGCTACAGATTTCAGATCTTTAAAATACTATAGATTTATATTGATTTATATTGTTTCTTTTTCACAAACTTGGTATTGATTTGTTGCTTGTATAATAAATTTCATGAAACAGTGTTTTTTCATTTAATTGAAAAATTGAAAAATTAGTTGGATGACTCTTGATTAAATGATATACTCGGTGGAGCATTAGCTTTGCATGGCCAAGACTCTTCCCATGGATTCTCCGTTGAACCCTGACAGTTTGAATCTGGATCCATGGTGTGATGTAGAATTTGAGAAGGAGCCAACGGTCAGAGCAGGGAGCAACCAGGAGAATAATAGGACAAGCAGGGATTGCTACAAAGTTTTTCCAAGAGCAAGCAGCAAGTCTGGGAGCTTCAAAGCTGCAGTGAAACAGAGAACCTGCCTACAGGGTTGCAAGCTTCTTATGAAGCACTGCAGGGTAGGTGGATTTTTATAGTTCGTTGAAAGTCAAATGGCGTAGTATAGCAGTTTACGGAGGGCCTAAATGGAATGATGCAGTCCCTGCGTGCGGGTCCTTACACTTACCTGATGGTTCATCTTTCTGCTGGTGCACACATTTTTGCATTGAAATCTTCTATAATGATCTTGAGGTGATGTAACAGATGTGTGCAGAGGTTTTTAGAACAGGAGACTTTTTTAAAGAGCAAATAGGCTTTTATTAGCTGGCGGGTTTAAACAACAAAAACACAGCTTCTGGTTCAGCAAAACGGGGTTAAAGGAAAACAAACAAAACAGGTCTCACTCCCATAGGAAGCACTGACTAGACCACAGTCAGGCTAGGATGGAAAGAGTCCCAATGCAGGCTTCTCTCCGCAGCGATAGAAATCTGCACATTTTGTGATCCTCAGAGAACTAGAAAGGACTGACTTAACATATCATGTACTCAATGCATGGTACCTATTAGGTAACTTGTATAGCGAATTTTGAGCAAGTAATTACACTCCTCCCACCGCCTAACTGGAAAAAGATCCTACCTGCTATGGTGAGGATACAAACACGTTCTAGTGTCCAGAAAATTAATGGCGTGGGTAATAATGGGGTCATACACATATTGATGAAGGGTCCTGGTGAATTATCCACGGTCCTTAGGTACTTGTGTGCAAGTTTTTGCGAGTGTTTCGCTGCTTGTCAAACTCCCACTTGCCCCCATTCTACCTCCATAACACATTGAAAACAAAATTATTATTAATAGCATTGATTTATGAAGGATAGATCATGCCAAACTAACCTTATTTGTTTATTTGAGGAGGTAAGTAGGAATTTAGACCAGTGTAATGCACTTGATGTGGTTCCACACAAGAGGTTAGTGTACAAAATAAAGCAAATTGGACTCAGAAAACATCTATGCACCTTGATTTAAAACTGGTTAAAGGATAGACAACAGAGGGTTGTTGTAAATGAAACTTTTTCAGGTTGGGCTGAGGTCATGAGTGTAGTACTTCAGGAATCGGTACTGGGACCACTGCTTCTTATCTTGTTTATTGATGAACTTGAGGTTGGGATTGAGAGCAAAGTCTCCATCTTTGCTGATGATACTAAATTGTGTAAGGAAGTAGAATCAGAGCAGGATGTAATTTCTCTCCAGAAGGACTTGGAGAGACTGGAAACGTGGCAGGTAAATGGCAGATGAGGTTTAATACAGATAAATGTAAGGTTATGCATTTGGGAAGCATGAATAAACAGGCGACTTACAAAATAAATGGGGATAAATTGAAGAAGGATTTAGGAGTGCTTGTAGACAGCAAGCTTAGCAATAATGCCCAAAATCATGCAGCAGCTGCAAAGGCAAACAAGACCATATCTTGCATTAAACGGGCAATGGATGGAAGGAAAATAAACATTAGTATGCCCCTTTCCAAATCACTAGTAAGACCACACCTTGAATATGAAGTACAATTTTTGGCACCACTCCTTAGAAAATACATTATGGAACTAGAAAGAGCCACCAAATTAATAAAGGGGATGGAGAATCTAACTTATGAGGAGAGGCTAGCTAAATTAGATTTATTTACATTAGAAAAGAGGCTTCTAAGAGGGTATATAATAACTATATACAAATATATTCAGGGGCAGTACAAGGAGCTTTCAAAAGAACTATTTATCCCAAGATCAGTACAAAGGAGACAGGGTCATCCCTTTAGGTTGAACGAAAGGAGATTTCACCAGTAACAAAGGAAAGGGTTCTTTACAGTAAGGGTAATTAAAATGTGGAATTCATTACCCATGGAGACTGTGATGGCAGATACAATAGATTTGTTCAAAAAAGGTTGGATATCTTTTTAGAAAAGAAAGGTACACAGGGATATACCAAATAAGTAAACGTGGGAAGAATGTTGATCCAGGGAATAATCTGATTGCCAATTCTTGGAGTCAGGAAGGAATTTATTTTTCCCCTTATGAGATATCATTGGATTATATGACACTGTGGATTTTGTTTGCCTTCCTCTGGATCAAAAAGGAAGTATAGATATAGGATAAAATATCTGTTGTCTAAATTTAGCATAGGTTATACTTGATGGACGTATATCTTTTTTCAACCTCATCTACTATGTAAATATGTAACTATGTAACATTACGGTATAAGCCATCTCCCGAAGATCCAATACTTGCGACTATTGGCCTCCCACGAGGGGAGACCAATGTCTTATGGACCTTCGGAAGATGGTGAAAAATTGGAATAATAGGGTAAGCTTTAAACAGAAATTCCAATTCTTTGTGATCAAGCACCCCTAAAATAGATCCTTTTACCAAGAGTGACCTAAGCTTGATTTTAAAGGGAACAGTGGGGTTGCCACTTAACACACAATAGGAGGTGGTATCGCCCAACTGGCGGAGGTCCTCTTTCTGGTATTCGTTCCTATCCTGCACCACAATGGCCCCACCTTTATCTGCCCCCTTTACAATGATTAAATTATTACTTCTAAGCGATTGTAGAGCAAATTTTTTGCCCTGTATAAAATTATTAATTATTTCTTTCAAAAGGAAAGGTATGGAAGGTATAGTCTTGTTCAATAAGCTTTTGAAATGTAGATAGACAGCTGCCTTTCATATGTGTGGGATAGAAATTAAATTTATTTTTTATTTCCGAACTCTCTCTGCCCAAAAAGGATGCAAGGTTCATGGTGTAAGATTGATCGTCCAAAAGGACGTTAAGATTTTGTAACCGATAATAATCATCAAACTTATACTCTCTTGTGATATCTGATATGTGCGAATGAAAGGAATCCCTGTTAGCAACTGCCAGGGATGATGTATGTTCTAAATTGTTTACAAATCCCTCCAACACACATGTTTAATCTTTTTTTACCATAAAACTTTTTTAAAGTGAGTTTACGCACATATTAGTGCAAGTCTACCACCGTGTCGAACACTCTAAAATTTGCATCCGTGGCAAATTTTAAACAATTACCTTAGATAGGTTAATCACCCCTATATCTTCAATCAGGAGTTATTTTTCCTCTTTTGGGGATGTTTTCTACCTGCTCTTCCTGCTTCGCCAGGTCCATCTGTGCTCCACAAGGTTTTTGAAGAGCCATGAAAAGTTCTTGACGCCTGCTCATTTCCTCTGTGGACAGATAAACAACTTCCCACAGTGCTGGAACTCATATGAGTTTATTATTACATTTTGGTGACACTAAAGGATATGTTTTTATTGTTCTAATTCATTATTTTGTTATGTTTCATAAAAAATATTTAGTTATTTCATCCCTTATGGGATTCTCCATTTTGTCCTTACCGGAGTGTTTGTCAATAAAGTTTGGATATTCAATTTGGACGCTCAGACGCACTGACATCACGCACAGGACGCTGGGGGAGGGGGGGGGGGAGGATTCCCCAGTGCAGAGCAGATTGGTGGCTGCAGCGCACACTGAGGGTTCATAAACACTCCGGTAAGATTGTCTTTTTTTTTTACCTTGATAAAGTGCCCGTGGTGGCATGAAACATGTTGGTGTGGGCTTTTGGCCCTGATCTCAAGATGATCCAATAAAACTTACAGATTTTTTACTACTTTGTGAAGCGCACATCTTATTCTACCTCACATGGGTATTGCTCTGCTTTTTTCTCTCTTCTTTTTCTCTCCACAGCAGTCCAGAAATGTTCTGGGTTGGAGAGAAATAGTCCCTGCATGATCTCTTCAGCAGTGCAGGGCATTTCCCTGGACTAGAGATCTCCCTGCAGTGAAAGCAGCAGGCTTTTTAATGGCCTTTAATGAACCAGGCAAATAAGACAGCCCTCTGAATTTAACCTACCAGTGCTGTCTCAGGCTCCTGTCAATAGGTCTTATGACGGGACAGGGTGACGGTTACAGGTGACAATTTTCTTTTTTGTTAAGTTTGTTGATTTTATGGTAGAAGTCTTCCACTTCTTTGTCCGTGTTACATAATGTTGGGGTATACACTTTATGAAGCATATCAAATGCTTTATCAAGTGAATTATGATTTTGACTGCTCTTTTTGACGAGCTTTCATTAGCTATGCTGTTTCTCCATCTCTTGTTAACAATGAAGCCTACTGCATTGATTCTTCAATTTTCTGTACTACAGTATTTAATATAATAGGTGTCCACTTTCTAGCTCAATGAGGCTTTCATCTTTTCTTCTACCTTCATTAAGGCCAACAATATCCCATTTAATCTTTCAAGCTTATATTTCAGTTCTTGCAGTGCTGCTTTATATTAGTGTTCAGCAATTGTAAGTAGTCAGATTGATGTTTGAAGGACTGCTTTTGTTTCACTTCAGGGGATTCATAGCACATCTGCCTTCATGCTTTTTTCCTGAACACTGTCAAGCCGAGAGACAATCAGGCCTAGAATGGCCAAAGAATGAGGGCCATTGCTTCTTGGTCTTTTATGTTTGGGTTTGAGGCCTGCTTGCCATGCCAGCCTCATTTCCATGTTGGCAAGTACCTTTCTCACTTTATACAGGTATATTTTTCATGCTTATTATGTTACAGTATGGTTGAACCTACTGTACCAGTACAATTGCCAATTGGGGAAGGCTCGGCTCAGTGTGTAAAGACACTGACGTTGGCATTGAGTTTGAAGCAGGCAAGCCTGGTTCAATTCCCAGTGTTGGCTCCTTGTGGTTTTGGGCAAGTCACTTTATCTCCCTGTGCCTCAGACACCAAAAACATAGATTGTAATCTCTACAGGTCAGGGACTGTCTCTCTCTGCAAACTGTCTCTGTCAAGCGCTATTTAAAACTATACAAGAACAAATTATTATTATTATTATTATTATTATTATTATTATTATTATACATCATCTTGAATAGCAATTGCCACCTTCCCATAACTTTGAGGCAGTGGATTAAGGATTTATATATTTGCCCATGTTGCTATTGACTTGAGACACTGAGTGGCAATGTCTTTATTACAATTGGTCTTAATAATCAGGACTGCAGCAGGGATCCACTGAGATGTGAGCACAGGCCAGAGAAGTGACTTAATTTGTATTTACAATGGCCAGATCCAAGTTAACTGATGGCTCATATCAAAACCTTGCCTAAAACAGTAAAGGCCATTATTTTCCCTTAAGTTAATTCATATCTACAAAGGTAACAATATATACAAATAATGGGGGTGAAAGAGAGTGAGAAGGGAGAGTGGGGAGAGACAGAGGGGAAGGGGAGAGTGGGGAGAGACAGAGGGGGAGGGAGATGGGGACAGACAGGGGGAGGAAGAGGGGGTCAGGGAGAAGGGGTAGGAGAGATATATTATTTTACTAGAGTACCCAGCGACTTATATACAGTACCTTGCCAAATAGTCCTTTATACAAGGCGTGGATACATGCTTGTGAATGAACCTGCACACCTGATATACCTGTGAAAAATACTAATTTAGGTATGCAAGGTATATTAAAATTATATACATTTTATTTCCCAGATATATCAGTAGTGTTAAGCTTTGTAGCCATGCATAAACCTCAGGGAAAATAGCCACCAATAAGGTTAAAGCAGGTACTTAACATTACATTATCCCAAAGATGGCATTGCTCAAGAGAGAAAAACAAAGAGAAATCCTCACCAAACTACTACCACTAGAAAACATCATAAAATATAACCAAAGCCTCCTGTACTCACCAATCACAATTCAGGAAGAAAGCCAGCAGATCACATAGCATGTTACATGAGATGCTGAAGCACAGGCGCTCAAACTGTTCATGGTACTGACTGCTGGTTACTTCCCTGGACTGTGAAACTAATGACTCATAACCTCTATTCACAAAAGCAGGAATAGACGATCCAATTATAGAGGGATTTGTGTCAATAGCACCCTATCTAAACTGTTCAACAGCATCCTGAACATCAGATTCTTAACCTTACTGACAGAGTGTACAACGTAAGAGCCACACGGGCTTACTGCCAAAGCACTGCATCACTGATCACATCTACATCTTGCACTGATCATCCAGCACATCCACGAAACCAACAAAGGCAACATATTTGATGAAAGGCCTTTGACTCCATCTGTCCCTTTGGCCTATAAAAATAAAAGTGGAAATACTAGAAAGTGGAATAGGAGGGAAACCATCATCAAAAGTATGTACTCTGAAATCAAATGGATTGTGCTAGTGAATAACAAAAGAACTGTATTCCTCTGTCAGGGCCATAGCCTGAGCCCAACATTCTTTAATACATGCAATAATGAGCTTACTGCAGCCCTTTAATCTTTCTCAGCACCTTGACTCACATTAGATGACACAAAGATCAATCTGGCTATAAATGCACTTAAGCAAAAGGCCGTAGAGCATTTAATGCAATGAGAAAACAATTTTACCACCTCAACCAACCAATAATTCTGGACAAAAATCTTTTTCATCATCACTCCCTTGCTTCTATATGGCAATGAGGTTTGAGGTTTTTGACATACCAAGACCCTACAAAATGGGATAACAGCCCAACTTTAATAGTGTATTAGGAATTTTGCTAACATCCTTTCAAAGTACATAGGAGTATCTTAAACAGTGCATGCTGGGCTAATCTGGGCTGCTTTCCTCAACTGTTTACCATGCAGAGAGGAGAGCACTGAAATTCAGGACTCACCTAAACATCAGCAAGCCACAGTCTTGCTTCTATAGAGCAAAGAGAATCTAGGAACTCCTTAATAAACATTGTGCCATCAGTGAACATGTCTTCTCATTCCTAGAACAAAACAACTTACTGTCCAGATTAAAACCCTGTCAAAATGCCATCAGTATATAAGAAATAATATGTGGTGACATTTCCCATGCTTGAATGCATTTTGTAATGCCAATGAAGCTTATGATAGAGAGTGATAGATACCTGGGAAATATGCTAATTGAAAGATCTGAATATACATTACATATTGAAATGAACTTATTTGTTCATTCAAATTAGCTTATATCCTAGGTATGTTCAAAGGTATCTCTACACATGTTGTATAGATGAGATACTCTACTTAATAGGTTGCACTCTCTCATTTTTATGAATACTATAAAGTTATGGTTATATAAAAAAATAAGTGAGCGACTGCACTTCATATTAACTATATTTTTCCTTCTCTGATTTTACTTAAGTATGTCACTGGAAAAAGCAAACATTAGAAAGGTTTTCCTTTTAAGCATTGACAATAAAAGTTGACTTTTTTTTTTTTTAAACCATGCTCAATATTTGTTTAGATTTACAGAATGAATCTTGCTTCAGTACCATCATGATCATTTTCTTTCAACTAAGCTAGTTAATTTGCAAAATAACACTATTCTGTTGTAAATGTGAAGTAGAGTGACATATTATTGGACTAACTGAATACACTTAAGAAAAGCTCTTCCTGGATGGCTAGAACCAATTAATTTAAATCAGACTGTACAATATACAAAGTTGTGAAAGATTATATGAACATGCTTTGATTTAACTAAAGGTTTTGGTGGGAAATATATAACAAAAACGTATTTTAATAAGTTTATCTTTTTACAGCACGGACTTGTGGTTCCAACCTTCATGGACCTGCTGGAATAATTATGTCACCCAACTATCCTGTTCAGTATGAAGACAATGCCCATTGTGTTTGGGTGATTACCAGTATAAATCCAGAAAAGGTATGAGCTTTTCTGTATTTTCATTGTTACTTACATTTCAATATTACCTAAATAGTACTTGCAGTATGTGTAATAAAATCTTCAGAATATATTAGCAGGTAAACAACACTAGAAGGCATAGAAGTGAGATGGGACAATCATAGCTAGTAGCATGCTGGAAACATGACTATATATACACACTTGTTAATGCAGGAGGCAGAGACAGTTTGCGGCTGGCTACTGACCTTAGTGGCAGGAGAAAAGGTCTGTGCTGCAGGACTATGACTAGGTATGAGCAAACAGACTAATTCTTAGTAAGTTTTTCATTACTGCTCAGACAAGCAAGCAAAGTGAACAATGTCAGTGTGATCATTTCTAAGTAATAAGTTTGCTGCAGCAGGGAGGATGAAAAGCCTCGACTGGAGTAAATACTTTCCCACATAACAATTGTATATTTGTTGACATATTTGGGCAGTAAAATAGTTTAGTTACTGACAATATTACTATTTCTTGACCTTAATAAATGTTTGAAAGGGGCAAATTAATCAGAATACAATCTGCAGAGTTATTGAGAGAGACTGAGACAGAGAGACTTACTTTGCTAGAGTCCCAAGTACTATTTATATATCCCCTAAAATTACACTCCAAACACCATATGGAGGGACACCTGTGCTCCAAAAGGAGCATATCTGGGAAATATTCTAATGGTTATGGATAATATATTTTTTTGGCCAACAGCGATTTCTTTGTCCATTTTATGGACAAATAATTGGCAAGCAGAAACAAAGATGAGGTATAAGAAGATATCAAAGACAGTACCAACTGAAATTACCCTGAATAAGAAATTCTGCAGAGGTTTAGATTTCCTACCCATATTTTCACTGATATTTTAGATATTAATTATCCACTAATATATAGTTTTCTGTTTGCAAACTACTTAAATAAATACCTTAGGGTAACAAAGAGGGTAAAGGCTAGAATTTAGGTTATGGTTTGAATGAGAGATACAATTAGAACCATGGTTTGGTTAAAAAAGGGTTCTACATTTGTCTTGGGATAGGGAATTCGTAAAAGGGTTTTGCTTAGGATTTTGTGGTGAATCAGGTTTTTGGGGGATACTGTAGGACTATGGCTGATGTTTTGAATCATTCATAGACTTTAGGGTAGAACTAAGGGTAATGTTTTAAGGTAGTATTAGGAGAAAGTTTTACAGTGGGACTTTGGTCTATGTTTCAGACGGAGAGTCATGCAATAGTTTTGTGCTAGGATTATTGTTTGTTGGTTTAGGGTTAAGTGTTTTCAATTAATCTTTTTTTAGTTATTTGTTCAACTTAAGTTTAGGCTTAGGGTTGGCATTATAAATGTTAGCATTTTAATTTTCTGATATGTACTCAATGTGAAGTTAGGATTTTTAATAATCACCTTTAAAACCAAATATTCTGAGACTGAATAACTTTTAAAAAATATTGAATTATTATTTTCTTTTTAAATGTATGTCTCTGTAATATCTTCCATGTGTTTATTTTTTTTTGTGGTACAAGTCAGTGACTTACTGCTGCAGCAAAAATCCCTACAGTATGTTTCATGAGTTGTGCTTTAAGTATTAAACGCTTTCAGTACTTTCAATAATCCCTCATTTATTTTAGCGCTACTGTACTTCTTCCTAGTGTAATAGCATCTATTGAGCCAACTGCTGTGCTCATATCTTTGTGACTTTTAATCTTTTTTTCTATTTTTATGGATATTTATACTTCCCATTTTAGAATATAATGTATTACTAATCCATTATTTTTAGGGATTGCAACTGCTACAATGTTTTTTAATGTATTTAATTTTCTCTTAGTTTTACTGACCTTGGGGTTATTTTTAATATCTGTATTAAAGTCAAATATTATTTCTTGTTGGCTTAGACTCCTGTCATACCTTACTAATTTTTCATTTGACTTGAAAGGGTTGTTAATAGTTTAAGAAAGCTAAATGTATGTAAAACAGTATTAGTACTCACTGTTCTCATACTTTATCATTTACTTTATTATTGGATTGCTTTTACTTGGAGAAGCTCAAATAATGAAAAATATATCTACTGAATATAATAAATGAAAATAAATTCTTTTGAAGGTGACATTCATGTAACATTTAATCATAATTGGAAAAAAATATTATTTAGATATTTATCTAATCAATAGCTTGTTGATATCTCTGCTTCAGGGTTAATAAAATAGATTATGGCTCTGAGATTTGGCTTTGGATGATAACTTCTTTAAGTATACTCCTTTAAAAAAATATATATATATACAGTATATACGGCTATTTTCTACTTTTTATGAGAGAGAAAGAGAGAGAGAGAGAGAGAGAGAGAGAGAGAGAGAGAGAGAGAGAGAGAGAGAGAGAGAGAGAGAGAGAGAGAGAGAGAGAGAGAGAGAGAGAGAGAGAGAGAGAGAGTTTAAATTAGGGATACAACATATAAAGTAGTAATTTAAGAAAGAATATGTAGCGAGAAAATTACACATTCAGTACTATATTAATGAATATGGAAACTTCTATGTAAAAGCTATTTTCTAAATAATTCCTTTCCCTATCGTTATTTCCTTATCACACACTAAGTTTTCCATTTCTCCTTAATCCTCCTTTCTCTCCTTCCCACTGTAGGATAGATAGATGAAAAATGTAGTGATGAGCAACGCAACCACAGAAATGTAAAAAATGGGCAAATTTGGGACATTTACAACATTAGAAAAAGTCAGAAGAAACTGGCATACGTCACCAACATTTATCAAACAACAATATATTACAATTTGTAAATTGAAGTGGTGTTTGTCAAAGTTTTGAGATTTTCAGAAGATTTGAAATTAGATTTAGCAGGAAATGTTGATTTATGTTGGGGAAAAAGCAAGTGAGTAAATGTAAAGAAAAATAGCTGCACAACTTTTTATTTTTTAACAGTTTTTACCAATTTCTCAAAACTTTCATATGAAAGTACATAAAATTCACATCTCTAGAAAGAGTAGTAAGATTTGTGTATGTGAAATACATAGAAACAGGCACTTTGACTTTTGGTCTAGATACATCAAACTGCGATATTTCAAAAGTATGGCAAAAAAAAGTGTTATTTTTATTAGGCAAATCATTAACCTCATCCAGCTTAAAATAACACATATTTTAACAAGCATATTAAAGCTATTGGACCCAGGCTTATTGGAACTGTCACCAAACAGTACCTCAAATGTTTATTGGCTACCCCATGCCGGCGATAGCCTATCTTGCAATACATATTGGCAGCATAACCCAAATCAATCTGAAATATTGATAACAATCTAATACCTAACTATTTGAATGATATTAATCCCTTAGCAACTCATGTGGCCAGATAATTATGGAACCACTAGGGATATCTGACCACTAGTGCTACAAAGGGGTTAATATGTTCCTATCACTAGACTACCTTGTCTGCCTAAGAGGTTAGTAAGGCATTGCAGGCCACTGCTATGGGATTGCCTAAATGACTTAATATCAGATCTATAGAATAACTATATACTGTAGTAAGCAACTAATAGACAGGGATACTGGACGGTTCTTCTTAGCACTGCAGGCCGCTTTGCACAGCATCATACAGTAGAATGCAAAAATCCAGAGCACATGAAATTGTAAACAAAATAAAGTATTACAGTTCAGCTTGAAAATACAAAACTAACCAATGTTTTGGTCAGATAGGAGTTGGAACCTTCATCATAGTTATAGGCAACACCTGACTTTGCAATGCATTCAAGGTCCCACGGGCAGCCATGGGGTTGATTGTTTATTTGAATGCTACAATGGGTGGAAAGCAGTGAAATGAACTGGGGCAAAGTTTTGTAGTCCAGACCACTTATCTTTCTCCACCTGCATTTCCACCACTGCATGAAGTAGCCTAGTGCCTGTATGAAGCAGAATTTAAAGTCCATGCAATAATTTTTATATAGGTAGAAGGTAACTTATTTATCTCCAGCTTGTATAGACCTTAAGTCTCCATAAAGGCAACTAAAATAAATATATTTTTATTTCCTCCTGCTTATATGGACCGTGTCGCTGGCCCCTCAGACAGTAAAGCAAGTTAAATGCAATATATTATAATGGTAAACATCTCTTGCATTTTAGAATCAGAGAAGTTTTTATTTTTTGGCTATTAGAATTATAGATTATGTTTTTTTATATTTTAGGCCTTTTTATTTATTTTTCCTTTCAATCACGTTATTTTTTTAATTAAGTGTAGCCATGTCTGGTTTTGGCTACCAGTCTGCCCTCCCTGTCATGTAAGCCCTGGTTACAGTGCAGGCAGTGACAGGACCAATTATGGGTTTTCCAAACAGAGGCAGCTTCCTTGAGTGACAGGGGAGGAGGTGGGACAAGGCCCCTGTTCTACCCAATTCTGGGTCCAGACCTTGTACTGTACCTTCCTCCCACTGTACTTTAGGGGCTGTACCACCAAATTTAGGCAGTTGTCTCTAACTTTGAGAGACAGGTAACACACAGGATTGCCTGCGCATTGGCATTTCCTGTTCCTCTTCCCCTTGGGGGAGAGTGAGTGATTACCATTCCCCTGTCCCTGCTAGAGGGGCAGGGAAGAGTAAAGACTGCTTTGGGTGCCCTTGGCCCAGATTGGAGGTTCAGAAACCATCCAGTTGAAGGCCTGTGTTGAGCTGTATTGGGCAGAGGCTTGTAATACTGTGTATGCAGAGGAATAAACTGGTTCCAGTGAACTATAATTCCTACCTGGCGTGCAAACTTTCTGGGGGAGGAGTATGTTTCTTCTGTAGGAGATTGTCTCTATACATCTGGAGCCTGCAGCAGAAGGAGGCGCTTTGTCAACAGAGATAAATGTCGGGTATATACCCCAGAAGCCAGTCCAGAAATCTCCACAACCATCGGTGGACCACTCAGCATTCTGTGAGACAACAGGTTGCATGCAACATAAACTTGGTAACAGGGAAGTCTCCCAGGGGGTGGGGGAAACACAGTTATATAAGTGTAGCCCCATATAAACAGCTCAGGCTATACCTATCTTCCTTCTACTGTGGTAAGTCCTGTTAAGATCAGGCGCCAGTAATCATTATGGGTTTTCCCCCTTCATAGCCCTAACCTGAATGGTAGACGCAGGCCTGGACTCTGCTGCAGGCGTGAGCAAGAGGGGAGGTTCTGCTGACACATGAGGGGAGGGGCTAGCTCTATATTTAGCAGCCCACTCCGGTGAGTGAGGAGTTGTTCTTCGTCCTTGCTGTGTGCCATGTTCCTCTCTTTTTGATGGTTATTCGGAAGAGAGAGTAGCTTAGGAAGAGTTCGAGTGAACAGTGATATCGAGAGTCTAGAGCTGCTGAGTATTATGCCGTGAGCCATGAATCCTGCGGAACGGTCCGAGGAGTATCAGGAGGCTACGGGCTCCCCGGTGCAGCATGCCGGATGAGAGCGAGAGGAACCAAACCGATCAGCGTCTATAAGTAAAGCTGATAGAATTATAGACTGGTGGACCAATGCCCTCACCCCGCTGCCAGGGGTGATGGGGAGAGAATTCAAGACCCACCTCAAGGCTAACCTCGGAGGTGGGCCACGGGGTATTGAAGCCCTAGCTCAGACAATCCTGTCGGAAGAGTGACTTGGAGGGAAGGAGAAGAGGAAGTCGTGGGAGGTGAGCGGGTTGTACCTTGCCCTGGCGATTGTATTGCGGCTGCTGGAAGCCTTATCATTGGGATATTGTTGCTCTGTCAAATAAAGAGACTGTTCTGCACCCATAAAGACTGTGTGTGATTTGGAGAGTATAACCCTGGGACCTGAGGGGTTCTTCTATACCGGTCCTGTCCCATTACCCTGGGAGTATAGAAGATGGAGGCGCTGCACCACTAAGAGATCATGGAGGCTATCACCCCAGAAGCCCGGTCCTGGCTCCCCCACAACACTGCGGGAAGCTCAGGCCCTCCTGTTCCTAACAGGTACGCACCACACCGCATGTAATCAGCCCCCATGCACCCCTTACACTCCCGTAGAGACTGGGGGGGGGGGAGCAGGGTTACATTTGGAGGTGCTGCTGAAATGATATCTATCAGAACAGGACCGGCTTATAGCGATCCGCAAGGTTTGATCTGCATGGGCATTGATAATCCAAAAGGCACTTGGCAAGGGGGAGACAGATTGAATTTAGTGTCCAGACACGAAAGCTACTTGATTTATGTACTCAAAACTCTGTCTCCCCTAGGTTTAAACATTGATTTTGATTTGGCAGCTTTTTTAAAAGATACTTAGAATTTCCTTTTTATTGACATTTGTGTTGCGTCATAATATGTAGATGTGTTATAATTGTATGTATCTATTTTATGACACACAGCTTGTAGGGTGTTATGCAATTGATCCCAGCAGCTCTCTGTAGTGAGATCCAGATTGCTGTTAATTGCCAAGCATCACTAATTGTTAGCAATATGTCTTGGACCTCCCCTTTGTGGGATGGCCTTTTTTATTGTGATTGGTATTTAAACTTTGCTCCCACTAAGCTCCCCAATCCCCTGAGGAAGTGACATAGAGTCACGAAACGCGTAGGGAGGAGGAGCTTAGTGTTTGAGTCGGTCCAGCCACCATAGTCCAACTGATGCTGTGAGAGCGCCCTGCACCATCTTACCGTTGACGTCACCGGTTTGTGAGTTGCGGAGACTGCCATCCAGGAGGGCTCACAAGCGTGCATCAGGCTGTTGACAAGTTGCGGACGGCATTCGTGAGTCATAATATCATCCCCCTTCTATTGACATGCCTTATCTGCATCCCCTGTGAGTGCGATCCGCTGTATGGAAAAAGAAATCACTGCTGCCGGTCACGTGGGATCCGTGGACTATCGAGCGGAGTAAAGACACAGTTACAGATTCTCTCTCATGAATATGCATGTTTACATCTTGAAAGTGGGGTTTCTATGTCCATTGGTTCTGGTTGGGGATAAGAGTGGCTGCGCAATTGGTGTGTTCCTTTCTGTCTTCCCAGAATCACTGTGGACATCGTCAAGGGATTTACCATCACCCTGTGTCTGTACTCCATATACCAACCATCAGAAACCTCTATCTGAGACTGTTTTCGTTTGGATTACGGTATCTTCGACATTAATATCAGCGCCGGGAACTTTTATTTTGTATTTGCATGTATTTTACAGGTTTGGAATAATCTGTTTATTAGTCCCCTTGGCAGCTTTCACCACCACCACCTAAGTGGTGTTTATCTTCACCCCATTGTGTGTTTCACTGTAATTAGGTGTTTCACTTGCACTTTGTAGATTAGCGCTTGTAGAGGGTATAATATTGTTGTTGTTTGTATAGAAGATGGAGGTGCTGCACCACTAAGAGATCATGGAGGCTATCACCCCAGAAGCCCGGTCCTGGCTCCCCCACAACACCACGGGAAGCTCAGGCCCTCCTGTTCCTAACAGGTACGCACCACACAACATTTAATCAGCCCCCATGCACCCCTTACAATCCCGTAGAGACTGGGGGGGGGAGCAGGGTTACATTTGGAGGTGCTGCTGAAATGATATCTATCAGAACAGGACCGGCTTATAGCGAGGCGGAACAGACAGACTAAGATGCACTCTCCCGGCAAGTGATTTTACGCAGGTAGCGTGAGGCAACTGGGGGGGTCATAGCGGTAACCAATCCGGGGACCATGGCCCAGGGCCGCGTTACAGAGGGGTGGATAGTTAGAGCTGATCAAGTCCCTTGAGGTGGGTAGCGTGAGTCACTGGGGGGGTCAGTCTGTTAAACAGCCCAGGAACCATAGCCCAGGGCCGCGCTATAGCGGCCAAAAGCAGGAGACGCCCGTACCTAGACAAGAGGTATCTTAGCTATCACCCGCACCACAGAGCACTTGCACGTAGATATCGGGAGCCTGGAGCAAGCACGTGAGATTTGCAAAAGGACTGTGAGACAGTTGTGGCGGGAAATGTGCAAGAGTCTGGCGCCAAACCCAGATTCCTTGCAGGAGGAGCGGAGTGGCGCGAAAGCCGAAAGGCCACGTCATGCTGACAAGGAAAAGACCCCGCCTCTGGATTCCGCCAGAGGGAGGGGGCCCACCAAGAGCCAATCAGGAAGGTCCTCCCCCGCGAGGGGAGGGACCGGAGACCTGAGCGAGGAGCGTCATTTTTTTCTGGCATTCAAGGAGCAAGGAGTTGGAAAACTGAGTTGTCTTCCCTCTGAACGAATCATGTCAGAGATAAGTACCTCCATTCACCAAGTACCTGGAGGCCTACTGGTCGTGGCAGTAGCGGAGCACGAATATGTTCGGAGCTTGTGTGTGCACTGCGGACTACCCGGCGCGGTACCGAGTACCAAGGCCCGATTTGCTAAATGTGGCACGTTTTACTTGTGGCCAACCGAGCCGTGGGATTTGTTCGGCACGCCACGGGGTACCTCTCCAGGAACTTTGACGGAGGTGGCGGACGACAAAGAAAAGACTGCCCTGGGTCCCTGTTATACCCTATCGGGAGGAACCAAGGCTCAGCTAGTTATTGAACTAAGCAAGCTGGCCACCCAGAAAAGTGTGACCGCAGTGGAGGTACACAAACTAGGATATTTTGTACCTACAGTATATCCACTGGTTGTATCGCTGAAGAACCAGGTGACTCCCCAGCGGAGGAACCGATTGTGATTTCTACGGAGGAGGAGGAGATGGGTGTAACCTCGGTGGAGATGCGCCTACTGGTGAACCACCCCAAAGGCATCAAAAGAGAACAGACAAGTCCAGGGACCATCCGATGGCGAACGCTGGTGCGGCCGGGGGCCCGTACGAGTCCCACTGCCATGGTGACTCCCA
The DNA here is from genome assembly GCF_040206685.1 of Ascaphus truei. NCBI lineage: Eukaryota > Metazoa > Chordata > Amphibia > Anura > Ascaphidae > Ascaphus > Ascaphus truei. The sequence goes on from NC_134486.1 coordinate 346,654,878, forward strand.
GTGCAACGGAGACCGAGACGATCCTAGCGGAGCCCGATGTCATCAAAAAGCAGCGGAGTGGTAAGGAGACCCCACCACCCCCTTACTCCTGCCAGACACAGACTGCATTCACGGTGAACGAGAAAGAGAGGCTTGAGGCCTACTTGTTCGATCGTGTACCGGATGTTCCACCGCCGCCCCCGGGGGTCCTTGACGCACGGCCGGTGCGTGATCCCGGGGCGGATGGGAGCTCTGCAGGCGATTCGGATAACATCAGTTCCGGTTCCACTGGGAGATAGACCAGTTTTGGGGGGATGTTCTCCCCGCAACAGATAGCCTCTGCCATGGCCAAGGCTAAGCTACCGAGTCGAGGCCCCTCCCGAGAGCCCCAAAGCATGAGGGGGAGTGCCGCTAAGAAGACGTTCATTGGGCGGGGTGTTACCCGTTTTCTGGACAATGTTCTGGACGTTTCTCCTACCCCGGCCCTTAGCCCCCCTGCCCCGGCCACTGCCCCTGCCCCGTCACGAGTGGTGCCACCGGGACCTACCAGGGATAAATTATGTAAAAACCCCAAATACTCCAAGGACTTGCGGGATTGGGAACTGAGTGATGAGGGATCTGAAGGGGAGATACCGTATTCAAGCGTAATACCTGTGCCAACCCTATACCGGTTTGTCCTACAGCTAGCGGGTAAGCCTGTGGGTCACCTACTCCAGCAGAGGCTAGGTCTTCCCGACCAGTGGTGCATAAGATGAATCCTACAAGGTACATAAATGCCAAGGGATGGAGAGATTGCTCGCGATCTACTGATGCGGGTACGTCCGGCGTATCATCACAGGTAGAGTCGTATGTAGAACGCACTAGTCAGGCCGCTGAGTACGAACACCACGATAAATGGTGGGCGCCTTTTTTCACTGGGTACCACGAAGGGATGGATCGTACGCTATTCTTGTTGATTAAGAACGATGTAGTAGACCATTGGTGGGCGGCTGGTTCTTTCACTCCACAGGAGATGGGGGATGAGTTAGATCACCGGTTGAGGGAGATAGAACAGAAACGTATTGTACCTCAAGGCCCCAGTAAATTGTACGACGAAGTAGCCTCCGAGGAGCCATTGTTTTTGGTACTGCCAAGCAGGGCAGGGCATCGCACGCTTACCAAGCTAAGTCGAGCTGACCAGGCCATAGTCGCTAGATACCGTCAGTCGCACGGTTATGAATATCCCTACGTGCCGGAGCCCATCATGAGAGAGGTTGAAGATAACCGAGACAGTTGGCTTAGGGAGGCAGTTCAAGAGTACCTGCGGACCAAGTACGGTCGGGCGGGGTATCACAATGAAGATAAGATTAGTGAGCTAGTGCGTATATGGAGCATCGGCAGGTGTATTTGCATGCACAGTGTCACATACAAGCCTGAGCATGGGCCGGTTCAGTCGTTCGCTGTGACTGTCACTGATCATAATGGACGACGGGTAAGAAAGCCTGATCCAAGGCACTATCTGTAGGGTTCTCCATGTTTGGAGTACCTGGATGTACTTACAATTACTGCCTCATTATGCATGTATTATGATTGTTATGTGTGCTGTTTCCCAGGTGGTTCACCGCAGGATGGTACTGCTAAAGATAGGTCCAAGTGGGGACCATTGGATTCCACCATAGGGAGAGTGTAGCCCCCTGTAAACAGCTCAGGCTATACCTATCTTCCTTCTACTGTGGTAAGTCCTGTTAAGATCAGGCGCCAGTAATCATTATGGGTTTTCCCCCTTCATAGCCCTAACCTGAATGGTAGACGCAGGCCTGGACTCTGCTGCAGGCGTGAGCAAGAGGGGAGGTTCTGCTGACACCATGGGGGAGGGGCTAGCTCTATATTTAGCAGCCCACTCCGGTGAGTGAGGAGTTGTTCTTCGTCCTTGCTGTGTGCCGTGTTCCTCTCTTTTTGATGGTTCTTCGGAAGAGAGAGTAGCTTAGGAAGAGTTCGAGTGAACAGTGATATCGAGAGTTTAGAGCTGCTGAGTATTATGCCGTGAGCCACGAATCCTGCGGAACGGTCCAAGGAGTATCATGTGGCTAGCAGGGTTACATAAGCATATTTGTATTTTATGTTTAGAGGTTGCATGAATGGCAAAGACATACTAGATTTACAGTTAAGGTCTTTTTCAATATGGTGAAGAGGATACTGTTCAAGAAGATCGGATCAAACATAATGCAATAATATACCTGGAAATATAAAATGTGCTAAACATGTAGAGGTGGATTTATGATAACTTGTATGCAGATTACTGTAAAAGTCAGTCACAATTCCACAAAAACTGAATACTTTCACTATATTTCAGAATTTAAAGGCCATTTTATCTGATTGACCTTTTTGTAAAAAAAAAAAAAGGTAATTTTTATTGAAAAATCCATTTGGTGTGCTCCAAATAAAATTTCACTGCATCAAAAGCCCACTTCCCTGCAAGAGAGAACATCGAAAGAAGAATACATGACCCATGGATGCCCCATTTTTCCACCCCCCAGTAACAGACACAAAGACATAACAATGCCACACTGTATATGTGGTACAATGGCCATAGCTAATAAAAGTCAATAAAGAACTCCAACATATTTATATAGCTCGTTTACAAAACCATGCCAGACTGCCCGTGGCTCTGTCTTGAGCCCATGCATATGCGTGACTTGTGACCACCCCCCCCCCTGCTGGCTGGATAACCGGCTCAGCCGCCATGGTAATACATTACCTACTAAGCGGGCATTACATCATCTGCCAAAATAAAACAGGGCATTAGTTCACCATCTGCCCCAGGACCCAATCTGACACTCACTTAAACCCCAGCCCAACCTGCTTTGACAATTTAATATCTAAACAAACTCCGAAGTAACATACTTAACTTGTTTTTTTTGCATTCACTTTTCATTTATTTTTAATTTCTCTTCTTTTTTTTCAGGTGGGAGAGGGAAGAAATACATCACATATATAACCCCCAAACACATACTGAAAACATGTGAACCCATGAACCAACAGAACTGACCATATTGGTGCCAACCCAAATAAGGGAGGTTGGGAAATGTCTGTTTTGCAGGTGTGCCAAGGGAGAGGAGGTACAGCCCCAAAGCACCATGTAATATACTCCCGGGGCTGTTCTTCCCCCTGACACAAGACCCTGCAAAATTACTGTTGCCAATGCCAGCAAGACCAGAAGTGGGGTGGAGAGGGGGATACCACTGATTACAGCCGTCCTTCATCTAGGGCTCATGGTTAACTGTTCTACAGTCATGCTAAATTTCACAGCTATTGTATTCAGGCTACAATCTGCTTCAGTTTTGGAGACACCACAACAATCATTTGAGTGAAGGAAAGGGGCACTTGCACCACTTTTGGGACTTATAGGTTAGAGTCCTTGAATTTGTAGTAGGTGAAGCCTTATTTATTTTTTGAAAATTGTTCTACTGAAAAATAAGTAGTTTCTGAACATGTTTTGCACGCATATAAAGGCCATGTCTATGTTATCATTTAAACATCAACATCCCTCAAATGACTAATTACTATTCTCTGCCAATAATTGATTTAGGACATCTAAATTTAATTTTGAGCACATAAGACTATGCAAAACAATATTTTATTCTTAATATATGGATTACCCATATTATGCTGTACTATTCTTAAATATGTTCTTATTATCATTGCGGTAATTTACATTAAACACAGAAGTTGTTAGGGCCCATTAAAATAATAAAATATTAAAATGCATGAATAGGCATAAGAAAACTTTCTGGAATAGAATCCGATAAATAAAGTTGAAAGTGTTATAGTACAGAAGTCAGAAATGGGAAGACAAGATAGATTTAAGTGATCCCTATGCCCTCTTCATTGCAAAATATATTGTACACTGTTACACAGCTTTTGGAAATTATATTTTAAAACACAAATCTATTAAAGCAAATAGATAGCACTGGACTTTACATTTCTCTGCACCATAAGGGACTGAGAAAGTTAGAGACAATGAAAACTTTTGAAATCAATATAGATGCAAATGTATTTAAATCAAATGGAGAGACTGGCACTTCCTGGAATTGACTTTTAAATATTAATAAGGACAAAACCCAGAGCATGTACAATAAGAAGATAAAATTGGTCATAGTTCTAAAAATGAACAAAACAACCATATTCCTGGAAGACAATTACATACTCTTTGTTCCCTGTGTGAAAATGTGTTCAAACTGCTAGTGAAGAAGATCAAGTAGATAAATATGGTATTCAAAATCAAAACAGTTAGTTCCAGTTATCAATTCATACGAATATAGTGGAAAATATTTTGGAGTGACGGCCATTAAGTTTTATTTGCTTAAGAAGTACTGTACTAGACAATATGAAGTGTTTGACTCTTATAAGCCTATATCTTCTGCTTGTACATTTCTTCTAATTAATTTTTTCCGTGTTTCTTTAGTACAGTAGCTTTTCATAATGCAGCATTTGATACACACCATAGCTGGTTTTTTTTCCATGACACAAATTAGAATGCTCTTTTTCTCCTTTAGTTGTGACTACTTGATTCAATGTAGAGAGAAAACATAGTTAATTGTGCAGCAACTTCCATTCAATTGAAGAAAAGTTGATGTATCATTAACTATGACTTAGACGGCTTCTCATTGTTTTGAATATGAGCCCTTGGGGTTGATCCTCAGAGCTCCGGTAATTTTGACCTAATAAAATTATGGTCCCGAAATAATGAACGGACGTTATTTTTCTTAACGGGGATGCTCATACTGTAGCTAGTTTTCAAAGTAGTAGCACTATTAACTGTGATTTTCATGTCTCAGATTCACACAAAAATGGGGGATGACCCATGCTTATCTTGATGATGATATATCTAGAGGTTTTCATCTAGGGATAAGATGTGTTGGCAACAAAAACAGAAAAAGTTCCCTTACGAAATGCTCTCAACCTAACTAAATGATATAGCTATAGTTGTAAACGTATTTATTCACTGGAAAGAGATGGAGTACCCATTTGAGGATACTCCACCTCCACTAAATTCGAAATGTTAATTTTAATTGAAACACATATGAAATTTAAACTTAAAACCTAACAAGCGTTCTGTATCTGAACAGCTATGAAGAGTTGGAATAAATTCCGCTGTCTCTTTAGTATGACAAATAGACCTTTGATTAAAGTCAATATCAGAGATACTATTACTAATAGTGGAATTGATTATCTAAGTGATAATCCTTGTATAGTACTGTAACAGAGACATACCCCTGTTTAAATAAACCAGCCTCAGAGCTCTGAGAATCCAGCAGAGAGATAGTTGATTGCCGCCACTCAATTAACTAGTCTCCACCTGGATTAATGAGAGCTCTGTAAAAAGCCTCATGTGAGACACAGGAGAGAGATTCCTTAGCTCACATTTGGGCTGACAGAAGGAGAGCAGAGCAGCCTGCACACAGACACTGTCTTGAGCACAAAGGTTATGCTGAGATGAAGACACCCAGAGACCTACATATCCTGGACACAGAGGAGCCAAGAACCTGCCAGAGATTGACATGGAGGGCCACCTGCTTAAGGTACCTCCTGAGACTTTGGGTGATAGGCTGGTAATGGGAATATACCTCCAGTCCTGCGGGTAAGGTCTGGGGAAGTAATTTAGCCCTTGCAAAGGGATTGGGTTTGTTATTTTGTTGTTTTTGTATGTTTTGCATTGATAAAGGAACAGGCTCAATAAAGCCAAGATATAATTTTCACCCAAATCAGTCTCCTATATATGTACCTCTGCACACATCTCTTCCAAGTATTATCTAACGCGATAATTCACTGTGAGTGACTATAAACAATCTACAGTGAATATGATTAAACAGTGCCTACAGTATATACATTGGTGAATAAGTGTTGTGGGGAAATGCCCAGTGAATATAAAGGAAAACCTGTTGCTATGCAACATCCACATCACAACAATTTAAAATATAAAAAAGCTGCAGAAAATGACAAAAAAAACACATCTTGCAGCTCATGTGAATGAGTGTAACAGTGATAACCCTATTAGAGAAAAATATTATCAAAGCTATTAACTTATGTATGTTAACTGATTATATCTTTGTAATTGTAGCTACCTGATCCATCCACAGCTAAGTAGGCTAACTAAATAAAATCAAACGCTCCACTATTAGAAGTGAGTGTAGTTTATGCAGCTGTATGTCTAAGTGTAGCCCTCTTTCCCCCTAGGGTAAGGAGTGAGAAACAAACGTGAAAAAAAGGATAAAGAGAAATAAAATAAAAATAAAAAGCAGAGCAGAATTCCTTATCGCTGCAGGCATTAATAATAATGTTCTTTTTATTAATGCCTGCAGCGATAAGGAATTATGCTTTGCTTTTATTTCTCCTTATCCTTTTTTTCACGTTTGTTTCTCACTTTCTGTCATTTCATAGTACCCATGGAGATCCTCCTGATGTCCCGGTTATTACTGCACCTTATTTCTATATAAGTGTTCCCACTGATGTACAGTCAGATATTATTTCCACCATCATGATTGCCAGGATGTGAGGGATCGATCGCGTATCTCCCCACTGTGTGAGATGCCGCGCAGCCTACTCAAGTGGTGATGGGGCCGCGCATGTGCGTATCGCTAAGCCGTTGAGTCCTCTTAATGGACCACGGCGTCATGGTCTCCAGCAGCATGGCACCAAGGTTACGGAGGACGCTTTCTTCCCTCGCAGTGGCAGCCTGATGGTACTGCATACACAACTCAGTGGTGGCCTGATGGTACTGCATATACAACTTTGATCCCTGTGGATCATGTGGCTGTGTTGATGACAGGCATAGTGCGACATCAGCGACTTTGGGTCTGATCATGGGACGTGATGCATGGCCAATCAGCTACTCTGGTTGAGTCATTTTGGTGGGGATGTGGGGGTATTTAAGGGATCCACTGGCCGTTAGTCTCAAGCACCACCCTGAGGAAGGTCCCACGAGGACCGAAACGTTGGTAATGTTTGTGCTATGTTTATTTTTGAATACAAGTTTTCTTACTTACCTTTGAGTGCTGTCTTGTGTCTGCTCTTGCTGGAGTGGATTATTTCTCTCTCTCTCTCTCTCTCTCTCTCTCTCTCTCTCTCTCTCTCTCTCTCTCTGTAAATATATATATATATATATATATATATATATATATATATATATATATATATATGCTCTCCTCTGTCTGCCGTTACCGAACCCTTCCTATTCCCCCCTCTCTTGCTTTTCCCTCCTTTGAGGCTCACACTGTCCAGATCTTCTCTCCTCTCCCTGTTCATGTGGCGGTCATCTATCGCCCACCTACCTCTACTCATCCCCCTTCTGCCTTTCTCTCTCACTTTGAATCCTGGCTCTCTTTCTTTCTCTCCTTAGACTCCCCTGTTCTTCTCCTTGGGGACTTCAATTGCCACATTGATGACCCCTCTCTCCCTTGGGCTTCCCGCTTTCTTTCTCTAACCTCTTCTTTTGGCCTTCAACAGTGGACTGCAGCCAGCACCTACAAGGATGGCCACTACTTAGACCTGGTTTTCACTAAAAACTTCTCTCTCTCTGATTTCTCCATTTCCCCTTTTCCTCTCTCTGACCATCATCTCATCTCATTCTCTTTATCTCGCTTCTCCCCTTCTCCACCTCCATCTACACCCCGGTTCTGCAGAAACCTGCGCTCTATTCACTTACCTGACTTTGAGTCCACTTTACACTCCTCCCTCTCCTCTCTCAGCTCTGCTACAGACCCTGACAACCTGGTCAGAAAGTACAACTCTGTCTTGTCCTCGTCTCTTGATCTACATGCCCCGCTTTCTCTCTGCCGCCCTCGCCCTTCTAACCCTAGACCCTGGCTAAATTCCCACACGCGCATGCTGCGTTCCTCCACTCATTCCTCTGAACGCCTCTGGAGGAAGTCTCACACTCTCGCAGACTTCCTTCACTACAAATTTATGCTATCCTGTTTCAACTCTGCCCTCTCGCAAGCTAAACAAGCCTACTTTTCTGCACTAATCAACATGCACAAGTCTAACCCACGCCGACTGTTCTCTGTCTTTGATACTCTACTCAAACCACCCTCAGCTGCCTCTCCTTCCTCCATCTCCGCTCAGGACTTTGCTGACTATTTTAAGGAAAAGGTGGAATCCATACGGCAGAACATCCCCTCTGTTTCTTCCCCCCATCCTACACCTCTTCCTAACTCTCCTCCTGCCTTCCTTGAGTCTTTTTCCACTGTCTCAGAGGAGGATGTGTCGCTGTTGATCTCCTCTTCTCCCTCTACCACTTGCCCTCTTGACCCCATTCCCTCCCATCTCCTAAAACCTCTAGCTCCTACTATAATCCCTACGCTTACACACATTTTTAACTCCTCCCTCTGCTCTGGAACCTTTCCATCCTCCTTCAAACATGCAACAGTCATACCATTACTCAAAAACAGCAAGCTTGACCCTACCTGTCTTTCTAACTATCGACCTGTCTCCCTCCTGCCTTTTGCCTCTAAACTACTTGAACGTCTTGTATTCTCTCGCTTGCTCCATTTTCTCAACACCTATTCTCTCCTAGACCCTCTACAATCTGGCTTCCGCACTGCTCACTCCACCGAAACAGCCCTCACCAAAATAACTGACGACCTCCATGCTGCCAAAGACAGAGGTCATTACACTCTGCTCATATTACTCGACCTCTCTGCAGCATTTGACACCGTGGACCACCCTCTTCTCCTCCACATTCTCCATACTCTAGGTATTCGGAACAAAGCTCTTTCCTGGATCTCATCCTACCTCTACCATCGTACTTTTAGTGTCTCTTCTGCTAACACCTCCTCCTCCTCTATTGATCTCTCTGTGGGGGTACCCCAGGGCTCTGTCCTGGGACCTCTTCTCTTTTCTCTGTACACACTCTCTCTAGGTGACCTAATAACATCTTTTGGGTTTAATTATCACCTCTATGCCGACGACACACAAATATACTTTTCAACACCTGACCTTACACCTGCTGTACAAACCAAAGTTTCTGAATGTCTCTCTGCTATATCATCCTGGATGGCCCTCCGACGCCTTAAACTCAACATGGCTAAAACAGAGCTCCTCATACTTCCTCCCAAACCTGGCCCTACTACCTCCTTCCACATTACTGTTGGAACTACAATCATTCACCCAGTAGCCCAAGCACGCTGCCTAGGGGTCACGTTCGACTCCTCTCTCTCATTCGCCCCTCACATTCAAAACATTTCTAAAACTTGTCGCTTTTTCCTCCGCAATATAACTAAGATACGCCCTTTCCTCTGTTGTTCGACTGCTAAAACTCTGACTCAGGCCCTCATTCTCTCCTGTCTTGATTACTGTAACCTCCTGCTGTTCGGCCTTCCTGCCTCTCACCTGTCTCCCCTACAATCTATCCTAAATGCTGCTGCCAGAATCACTCTACTCTTTCCTAGATCTGTCTCAGCATCTCCCCTCCTGAAATCACTCTCCTGGCTTCCGATCAAATCCCGCATCTCACACTCCATTCTTCTCCTCACTTTTAAAGCTTTACACTCTTCTGCCCCTCCTTACATCTCATCCCTAATTTCTCGGTATGCACCATCCAGACTCTTGCGTTCTTCTCAAGGATGTCTTCTTTCTACCCCCTTTGTATCTAAAGCCCTCTCCCGCCTTAAACCTTTTTCACTGACTGCCCCACACCTCTGGAATGCCCTTCCCCTCAGTACCCGACTAGCACCCTCTCTATCCACCTTTAAGACCCACCTTAAGACACACTTGCTTAAAGAAGCATATGAATAGCACTGTGGATATTCTAAACACGATACATAATGCTTGGCCCCCTGCAGACGCACTTACCAGAACTCCCTCCTACTGTCTCTGTACGTTCTCCCTACCTACCAATTAGACTGTAAGCTCCTCGGGGCAGGGACTCCTCTTCCGAAATGTTACTTTTATGTCTAAAGCACTTATTCCCATGATCTGTTATTTATATTATCTGTTATTTATTTGATTACCACATGTATTACTACTGTGAAGCGCTATGTACACTAATGGCGCTATATAAATAAAGACATACAATACAATACAATATATATATATATATATATATATATATATATATATATATATATATATATATATAGTCAATGAAAAAATAGTTTGCACTCACAGTTTCTCAGTGAAGGCAGATGCTCGTCCCATATAGAAGCATGCACGAGGTGACCAGGAAAATCCAGGTAACAAAGAGACAGCACACCGCAGTATAATGAATAAATAAAGTGTATTAACAACACAGGGCATGTTTACTTTCAATCGTGTATTTGTTTTGGACCTTTGATTGCTATTGTGTACATGATGGAAATATTATTTGCATCATGTACACATTGTTCAATTATATGTTGTATTGCAATTTACTGGTTTGGATAGGTGCTTGCTGTATTCTCTTATGAGATGTGTTTTAATAGGCATTTGGCTTTGTTTTAATTTTGTCTGTGATGTTGTCAATTAGAGATCGCCTATACAACAAGCACTCATAAGGAAATGTATGAAATGTACTAAGATAAAACTTAAACTTTATTGGTATATATAAGTGTAAATAGTGAAAATCTTAACACACAACAATACTAATATAACAAGTATTAAACAAACTACCTCCCAGTCAGAGAATAAACTGATGGGGGTGGTAGAAGGAAGGACTAAAGGGGCTGGCACTTAAAAATAATCAAATCTTAATGTAGACGGTGCCTCAGGGTGGTGAATAAATGTGGAAAGGTGTGATGTATGTCTGTAATATGTCAAACAATCACACACCTTCCAGACCACTCCTGATAGAGTTGTCACTCATGAGAGAATTCAGAAATAGGCTGCAGTTGAGAACAACAGAGGGTGTGTGTATAGAATGCACCCTGCTGAAAGATAATAGATTGTGCACCAAACAGATGCACTACATTCAGCCTAATGAGGTAGGTACTTAGGGCAAATAATTGCCGGATACAAAGTATGAATACTCTATGCATGGGAAGTGACAAAACAAAGAAATAGTAATAAAATAGTCCTTCAAGGCAACTCAAGATAAAGTGTATAGTTACCAAAAAATGGGCTACAGTGTAGCTAGGATAGTAAGACTGTTAAATGGAAACCCTGAATACATTGTGTAAATTATTTTCATACAGAGTATCCATTCAAACAGACTGACAGTGGTATGTGTATATATCAAAATACCAAAGCCTGATTGAGAGCAGTTAAACAGTAAAAATAAATAATAAACTACTGCTCGGCTTCTCTATGAGGGCAGCGGTGGTATGATAGAGAGAATATTTGATTCTTTAATGTATAATGTATAACAGGTTATAGTATAATCCTAACGAATAGTACACAGAAACAAGGTTCAGATCAGTAGGTATAAATGACCTGTGTGAGCGGTCTGGAGTAAGTGATTGGCCATTTTGACCACCTTGAGAAAGCGTCAGTGTGACGCGAAACAATCGTCGGTGGGCGCTCCTCTGTGACGTCATCACACGTGTCGGCGCGGCGGCGTGTAGTTACTACCAGGCAGCCTCCCTCGCTACCTTCAGTGAGGAGGTCTGCCACTCTACATGATAGGGACTTAGTTCACTCCACCCGGCAGTTCACGTTCTGTGGTGTTCATGAATACACCATGCCGGGTGGAACTCTGTAGTTTGTATACCATCGGAGCCGTGATTAGTTCACACTATATAGCAGCCACTTAGGTTTTATTCTGACCGTGACATCACTAAGCAGCTGCAGGGCACAATCACTTACTCCAGACCGCTCAGGGGGAGACTGTGGTGTAGCTTGTTGTTCGTTTGTGAGTGGAATAAAGTTTTTTCAAATCAACCGGAAGTACCCTGGATTCTGTCATGGTTTGTGGCTCCGGATTCCCTTCTCTCTCCTAGCTACACTGTAGCCCATTTTTTGGTAACTATACACTTTATCTTGCGGAAAAACAAGAGAACAAGGCGCACAACGCACATAGTGAAGAACAGTAGTAAAAGTGAATTTTACTAAAGGATAATAAGTTCTGCGTACATCAAAATAAAAACAATCAAACAATGGATCAGTGGGGTTACCACACAGGGGGACAGCTGGACATGTCACTCTTCGCCCGATGTAGAGGAGGAAGCAGGGGACCAGCGGTCATCTGTCCAGACAGGAAGGTCCTCAACGTCTGTAGAAAGCACTCATTCCATCTCAAGGTGTTAGAATGGTAAGTCCACAGTGTGTAGTCCTGCAAACAAGTCCCAGAGACGGGTATAGCAGCCTCCGTCAGAGCTACCAGTGCCAAATGCCGATAGCACGCCACTACATCTCGTGGGGCGCCTGCCGATGACATCACGGATTTCTCCTCAACTGTAGTACACAGGGGAGCATCCGCTCCAACGCACAGCACACACGGTGGCACGGAATTATTAAAACAGAGGGGGATGTCACGGGGGACAGGGGGAGATGAATCAAGTGAATTCTTGGCAACAATACAAATGTATATTATTTAGACATCAGAATTCTGAAAAAGAGAAGCCACAATTAGAGCCATATCATTAAACCATTTTTAACATGGTTAACACCTTAACCCTGGCTGTGCTCAAAGCTGTGACCATGCAGCAAGCTTAAGCCTATAGGGAACCATGTTAAAAATGGTTTTTGAGGCAAAAAGTGACACTGTGTGCTCATTTGCATGTCATTTCCCAGAATCCCTTGCTGCAGTGGAAGTGCTGTATGCTGGGTGATAATGGGGAAAGGCGGGGTTGCAGACCTGCCTAAGACATGCAGATGAGCATACAGTTGTATTTGCATATTTGCTTTCCTGTGGAGGGTTTTTGTCACTTTTTTTACTCACCATAACTTAACTCAATATTATGGTATATATATATTATATTATATTATATTATTATATTAACAAACACACAATCCCAGCCCGCTCTAACCCCAGAACCTACCACCTTGAGATACAAACCCCAAAATGGCCACACAAAAAAAATAAAAAAAAAAAAAAAATATATATATATATATTTATATATATATATATATATATATATATATATATATATATAATAAATATATTATATATATATATATATAAGTGTAACCCTGGTCCCCCGCAGCTCCTGGAGACCCCCCTCCCCTGGCGCAGCTCGATCGCGGGTACTGAACAACCCGACGGCTGCTTCCAAGGGTGGGGGCTGGAGCAGGGAGCAGCGCGGCTTCTCCTGCCTGCGGCCGGTTGCCGGGGACGCGATCGGGCCGTTGCTAAGGCCGCGATCGCGTCTCTAAGGTCCCGGCGGCCGCAGAGCAGGGCGCCGCCATTGCGCTTCAAGTCGCGCATGCGCAGTGATCGCGCGAGGGCAGGAGAGCCCCAGGTAGGTCGCGCATGCGCAGATAGGGGTAGGGAGCTAAGGCAGCTCTTAGGAGGTCGCGCGAGAGTAGGGGAAGTTAGTGAGAGCTTGAGGCGGCCATTAGGAGTTAGTGTAGGCAGAGGGGAGGACCGCACGCGGCCCCAATGTTATAGTAAGGGCCTGGGGACTACAATTCCCATGAGGCATAGCGAGGCAGGCACCAGGTGCTTGATAGGAGCCAATAGGGCTGTAGGACTGCCCTGGAGGAAAGAGATACATTTCCCGGGCTTTTGCATGAGTCACGTCAGTTGGAGCAGCGGAGCTGAAGGGGAAGGAAGGATGCAGGGAGTGAGTGCAGCTCCTGCATCCTGATAGGTACCCTCACCCTCCAGGTAGGCCCCAACTCCCCACCAGGTTAGTGGGTAACTGATAAGGGACGGCCCTAGATAGGGAGGTCACCCTTAGTGTGTGTAAGGTGCAGGTTTGGCAGTGCCACAGCGGAGAGGGCTGTGGGCACTGGCAAATAGGCACAGTGTGCTAGTAGTGGATTGCTACGGGATCCAGGTGGCTGTGTGTGATTGCAGCTGTCTGTGTGTGTGTCGCTGCATGTGCTGGGCGCAGTGTGTGCAGCGTGTGTGAATGTCTGCAGGCTGACAGTGTGAGCTGAGTGTTGGCTGCAGGTGCGTTAGGCTGTTAGGATTAGCAGTTACAGTTGAGACTGGGTAGCTAGGGGAAGGGGGGCAGGTTAATGTTCCACAGGCCCTAGGAGTTTTCCCCAAGCCATCCCAGGTTGCGGTTCCTCATGGACAGGCCCTAGGTTAGGGTTGCTGTCACTCTAGAAGTAGTTAGGCAGAAAGCTGATAACGGCGGTTGCTGTTCCCATGCGGTTGGTGTTGCCGTGATCGGTTGCAGTTCCCGTGGAGCGGTGGGACCCTCGTTGGGGTCCACCGGCAGAGTACCTGGAAAGGATCAGACGGACGTCTGACCCTTTGAGAAGAGTGTTGCAGGCCCGAGCATCGGAGTGCTCGGAAGGTATCAATATTATATGTGCACCAACAGGCCTAGAGGTTTTAGTGACTGCGCAGTCACCCAGTGACTATCTCTGTAGGAGTACGGGACATTGGGTGGGGTTCTTGGGACACTGGGTGGGATCACCTGGTGTCGGGGAAACGTCCTGCGAGACGTCACCACAGGTAGTGTCTCCTCGTGAGAGGGACACAGGTTATGATGTTATGTAATTGATTATGATATTCTCTATGTTCGTAGTAAAGCCCTTAGTTATATATAATCACTGTGTGTGTAGTTTCTTATTGGGTTCCTATGTAGGGTCATTCTACACTTCCCTAGAATCCTACATAGGTGGAGGCGCTGAAAAAGAAGATTCGTTCCAGAGGATTCACCCCAGGCTCTCACTAGCGGAGGCTCAGACCTCCTGTGAGCCTGACAGGTATACGCACCACACCGGTAACACTACATGTTCTACTCACCCACACTACATTAGAGATTGGGTGGGGTGGAATACCCGTTACATTTGGAGGCGCTGCTGAGAGACACCTGGGGTGCCCTGTCCATTTTTTTCAAATTGTCCCGTCCCTATTTTTGTCGCCATGTTTGTGAAGTCCAGAGACGAGGTCCTTGCCTGGGCTTTGCGGCAGTATATGGAACCTGGCCAGGTAGTGGCGGTAGGAGGCATACCCGCTAGTATACCCGCAATGAAGGTCCGGGAGGGTATGTGTAAAATTCCTGGGTGGCCGTGGGCATGTGTCTTAGAGGAGGAAAAAGATCCCACGTCCACATGGAAAACCATACTTTTTGTTGTAACTCACACTGAGGATATATGCCTGGCAGAGGCACCGTCCGTACTGTTCATGCCCGGGGGCCCCTCAGAAGGGTACCCCCTAGTCTATGCCGACCCAGCAAAATGGCGTCTCCCGCCAAATCAGGAGAGCGCACGTGCTGCTGACTGCAAGCCTGCACAGAAAGATGTCGCAACATTCTGTCCGGGTTTGGCGCGAAAATCAGAGCCCCTCCCCTGTGATGTGAGTGACTCAGTGCAGAGCGAAAAACAATTCCTTGTAAAAAGTGCCCTTCCTTTAGATTCCACCAGGGGGAGCCAGCACGGTTATCTTCAACCATACGTGGACGCTGTGACAGACACTCTGATCTCTGAGGATGAGATGATGCATGAGGATGAGATGATGCATGAGGATGAGATAGACTGTCAGGGGATACATCCTAATGTGTATGTGCCCTGGCGAGCGCCAGGAATAGATCTCCTTATGCTACTGTGCCCCTGCTTGCAAGAAGCCTATGACGAGGGAGCCGTTATGTCCCAAGTGCCACTAGACTTCAGGATCACCGAGGTAGATGGGGAGCCGTGTACACAGTGCTTTAGCCCCACCTGTGACTGTTCTAGGGGAGCACTGGCGTGGGAGCCCAGATGTGATTGTTGCGGTGCAATTTTCTTGATGCCTATTGTACCCCAGCCTACAGAGCCAGCTAAGGAGCCAAGTGAACCCTTGGCGGAGAAGAGCGCGACTGCAGTGGAGGTACCGGAGCACGCCAGCTTCGTACCCACAACCACTGGCTGTATTACAGAAGAATCTGGTGACTACCTTGCGGAGGATACTGTCATGATATCTTCCGGGGAAAAGGTGGAAGTCCCATCGGTGGCGATGCGCCTACCGGTGAACCACCCCAGCGGTAATGCAGAGGATACAGAGTCTGCTGTGGGTCCGTGTACCCTGGAAGAGGTGTCTTCCGATGTTGCGGATCCTGCTGTGGGCCCGTGTGCCCTACGATGGTCAGTCAGACCTACTACAGAGGTACCATCGGTCCTAGAATGGGGACCAGTACCTAACGCCGACAAGGGTGAGTCTACTGCCCCAGGGGTGTCGGGGGTGAGCCTCCAGGTGACCGCGGAGCACGATGGCTCCTTAAGTCTGGTCGCCCGGGTTTAAGGGTTCCCCTCTGCATCGCGTCCTGGCGGAGGTGTCCTCACTAGAAGGTAGCTGTCCAGAGGAGAGAGTGGACCAGTGTCTACCGCCGATCCTTCCGGAAGAAGGGAAGCCCATCGTCAGCCAGCCGAGTGGTAAGGAACCCCCTTGTTCCCCACAGACTCCGATGGAGGTGGCCATGAAGAAGGCCAAAGCTACGATTCCTGAGTGGAGTGTGAGCCCGTGCGCTCCGACACAAGTGGTCACAGGACTGGGACCCAACGCTCCCGAAGTTCGAGTCAGTGAGCGGACTGTCCCAGAAGAGTTGGGGGCAGGTCCCGATACCACCAAGGTGGGAACTGACAGCGTCCCCGAGGACCTGTTGGCCCCCGTGAATCACCGCAGGGGTAAGGTGTATACTTTTTCCCCCCTGCCAGGTGAAACCGAGACATTTCCCAGTGCTCGCTTCTCAGTGGAAGCCTCACAAGTCCGTAGGGACAAGGACTGTGTAAAGGAAGATCCAGGGAGACTGGCCTCCTTTACGCCCAAAAAGGAGCGTGCAAATCGCCAGGTGGTGGACCGCGGGAAAGGTCCTGGCCTCCTGGTCTACCGCATCCCTGCCGCGGATGACCGGGTGAAGGTCTGCTTCAGAGACACTGGGCTACTCCTTCCACCAGGGGGAGGAAGTAGCGAAGAGCCAGAAACTGTCGCCTTAGAGTGTGCTCTCCAAGAAATTTTTCTGGGGGAGGCTCACGGACGCAAAAGTGAGGTACCCCCATCTGATCTGGTAGGGGCACCCCACAAACGGTCTCAGCTAGTCTCGGATATTAATCGGTGTGAAATGCATTGTAACCTGGGGTTTAAAGTCACCATTGATAGGTTGTACATATGCACTGCCTTTTCATTGTATAACTGTGTACCATGCTATGTCGTTCCCCAAGCGAGGGCGTTGGGTGTTTCACCAGGGGGAGAGTGTAACCCTGGTCCCCCGCAGCTTCTGGAGACCCCCCTCCCCTGGCGCAGCTCGATCGCGGGTACTGAACAACCCGACGGCTGCTTCCAAGGGTGGGGGCTGGAGCAGGGAGCAGCGCGGCTTCTCCTGCCTGCGGCCGGTTGCCGGGGACGCGATCGGGCCGTTGCTAAGGCCGCGATCGCGTCTCTAAGGTCCCGGCGGCCGCAGAGCAGGGCGCCGCCATTGCGCTTCAAGTCGCGCATGCGCAGTGATCGCGCGAGGGCAGGAGAGCCCCAGGTAGGTCGCGCATGCGCAGATAGGGGTAGGGAGCTAAGGCAGCTCTTAGGAGGTCGCGCGAGAGTAGGGGAAGTTAGTGAGAGCTTGAGGCGGCCATTGGGAGTTAGTGTAGGCAGAGGGGAGGACCGCACGCGGCCCCAATGTTATAGTAAGGGCCTGGGGACTACAATTCCCATGAGGCATAGCGAGGCAGGCACCAGGTGCTTGATAGGAGCCAATAGGGCTGTAGGACTGCCCTGGAGGAAAGAGATACATTTCCCGGGCTTTTGCATGAGTCACGTCAGTTGGAGCAGCGGAGCTGAAGGGGAAGGAAGGATGCAGGGAGTGAGTGCAGCTCCTGCATCCTGATAGGTACCCTCACCCTCCAGGTAGGCCCCAACTCCCCACCAGGTTAGTGGGTAACTGATAAGGGACGGCCCTAGATAGGGAGGTCACCCTTAGTGTGTGTAAGATGCAGGTTTGGCAGTGCCACAGCGGAGAGGGCTGTGGGCACTGGCAAATAGGCACAGTGTGCTAGTAGTGGATTGCTACGGGATCCAGGTGGCTGTGTGTGATTGCAGCTGTCTGTGTGTGTGTCGCTGCATGTGCTGGGCGCAGTGTGTGCAGCGTGTGTGAATGTCTGCAGGCTGACAGTGTGAGCTGAGTGTTGGCTGCAGGTGCGTTAGGCTGTTAGGATTAGCAGTTACAGTTGAGACTGGGTAGCTAGGGGAAGGGGGGCAGGTTAATGTTCCACAGGCCCTAGGAGTTTTCCCCAAGCCATCCCAGGTTGCGGTTCCTCATGGACAGGCCCTAGGTTAGGGTTGCTGTCACTCTAGAAGTAGTTAGGCAGAAAGCTGATAACGGCGGTTGCTGTTCCCATGCGGTTGGTGTTGCCGTGATCGGTTGCAGTTCCCGTGGAGCGGTGGGACCCTCGTTGGGGTCCACCGGCAGAGTACCTGGAAAGGATCAGACGGACGTCTGACCCTTTGAGAAGAGTGTTGCAGGCCCGAGCATCGGAGTGCTCGGAAGGTATCAATATTATATGTGCACCAACAGGCCTAGAGGTTTTAGTGACTGCGCAGTCACCCAGTGACTATCTCTGTAGGAGTACGGGACATTGGGTGGGGTTCTTGGGACACTGGGTGGGATCACCTGGTGTCGGGGAATCGTCCTGCAAGACGTCACCACGGGTAGTGTCTCCTCGTGAGAGGGACACAGGTTATGATGTTATGTAATTGATTATGATATTCTCTATGTTCGTAGTAAAGCCCTTAGTTATATATAATCACTGTGTGTGTAGTTTCTTATTGGGTTCCTATGTAGGGTCATTCTACACTTCCCTAGAATCCTACATAGGTGGAGGCGCTGAAAAAGAAGATTCGTTCCAGAGGATTCACCCCAGGCTCTCACTAGCGGAGGCTCAGACCTCCTGTGAGCCTGACAGGTATACGCACCACACCGGTAACACTACATGTTCTACTCACCCACACTACATATGAGATTGGGTGGGGTGGAATACCCGTTACATAGGTAACAGAGCAGATGGCACACAAATACAGATGAAGACAGGTGCTTAGTCCCATATGAATGAATATAATCAAAGGCTCCTTACCAGGCAGACCAGAGAATCCAGGGAATAGTGCTGTCTCTTCCTTGCTGTGCCTACTTTGGATTCCCTGGATTCTCTGGTCTGCCTGGTAAGGAGCCTTTGATTATATTCATTCATATGGGACTAAGCACCTGTCTTCATCTGTATTTGTGTGCCATCTGCTCTGTTACCTATATATATATATATATATATATATATATTTATTATATATATATATATATATATATATATATATATATTTTTTTTTTTTATTTTTTTTATTTTTTTGTGTGACCATTTTGGGGTTTGTATCTCAAGGTGGTAGGTTCTGGGGTTAGAGCGGGCTGGGATTGTGTGTTTGTTAATGCCCGAGTAGCCAAATATAGCTACTAACACTTTTGCCCATTCAAAGATACAGTAAAATACAAATTACATTAATATATTTTTTACTTACCCCTGCCAGGATTAAGGTGCCCTCCTCCTCTTCCTCACCAACATGGAATAAAGGGCCGATGCCCAACCATTAAAACAGCAGTAACTCCTTAATTAATTTAGCTATTACTGTCGCTAAGGTAATTAACGGTTTACAGGTGTTTTCAAGTGGTGGGTGAAGGGTGTACAGTAGGCCGAAGTAATTACCTTCATTACCTGATACCCACCCAGGAGGCCTAAACACCCACCCCGGGCAAATACCCCCATCACTTTCCAACCCCATCCCCCCACACACAAATGGGCAAAAGTACTAGTAGTCAAATGGCTGATATCGTTTTTTTTCTATTTATATTGCAAAAAAAAAAAATACACAATACAATTAAATTGACATTGCAATATTGTACATTAAAATAAACAGTAGGCAATAAACCCATTGATTGCTAATGTGGTTACCTACACCCTCAGCAGGGGCACAGTTAACCCCATTGGCAATAATGGACACCCTACTACCCACTCCCTCTACCCCAACACATACAGTAATCGACAAAAACCCTATTATCCAGATCTCGATAATAGCGCATCTGCCCTTTAAAAATAAAACATTAGCCAGACAACAAATAGTAAATAAAAGTTGTAATTACCCCTGCTGGGATGAAGGCCATCTTCATCTTCATCCTCCTGGTTCTCCATGAACAGTAAAATAAATTAAAAAATCTAGTTACTAGCCTGTAACTACTTAATCACATTAGTGGTTATTAACCGATATGGTAATTAAGGAGTTAACCCCCACGCTATCCACCCGGCCTCCCCAACCAGTCTGTGCCACAGAGGCCCCGCGCTGTCTCCCACAACAATTAAACTGATTGCCGGGAGGAGAGTGCAGGGCCTCTGTAACTCTCTTACGTTCTCCTCCCATGATTATGGCTCAGTGATGCCAAATTGTGTCATGTTGCCATGACAACAGAATACCCCATGATTTCACGTGCCATGTAGTGTCACGTTGCCATGACAACAGCACGACTTGTGGCTTTACAGCGCGATGCTGCTTTGCCCCATTATGGCCTGTGGTGTCCCGTTTGTCATGGCAATGCAATCCCAATCCCATTTAACATTGCAGAGCAATAATGGCAGGACCATACGGGGGTGGTGCTGGGAGAAGATGCCACCGGAGAAGGTAAGAGCTGAGGCCCTGCATGTCACTGCACCAAGTCTTTCATAGATCCCAGCCAGCCCTGGGTGTTATTTTATTTATTGTTTTAAACCAAGCAAGCTAAAATATTCACACTTGTGAATAAATACCATATTAGCGGTGAAGTCGAATCCTGGTGAATAGTTCACACATCTTTACTATCCAGACATTTTAAGTAATAATCACTTGGTAATAATTATTACTACAGTAGGTAGCAGGGCTGTTGCTGTCTTGTTTTCTTTTTTTTTGGAGCCAGATAAATATTTGGGTGGTACAGTATTTTTTATAGTGCATCACTTTAATTGAAATTCAGTTATTTTGCATACTGTAGCTTTATGAATTTTATCAGAAAATGTTAGCCTGACGACAAAAGCCGAAGACAATTTGAATTCATATTTCTCTTTCTTTTTTTGTGCTATAGCTTGTGAAAAAGATAATGAGCTTAATAATAACTTTTATATTCCTTTCTTTTATGCAACATAAAGGTTTTAACTTTTGCTTCTATCAATATTGCAATTAACTGAGACAGAATACCAAAATAAAATTAATTTCATCCATATTATGTTACTACAAGCATCAATGAGTTGACAGGTTTTACTACAAATGTTTTAATATGTAGCAATAAACATTTCACAAATTAACATTCTACTTTAGAAACAAAAAAATCATATATTCTTGATCGACAGTACTTCAGCACAAACTATAGTTTGGGTAGGTGCTGAAATGAAAACCTGAAGGATTTCTTTATTGGTTTAAAAGTTGAAATAATTGTTTCCTGTAGTATTGCTGAATGTTATTTTCCGCAAAGTGTGCCAAAGTAATATTTAGTAAAGTATCTTTCAATTATGATGTAAAAGAAAAAAATAATTGTTACATACAGTATATTGCATTCAATCCTTGTTCACGTAACATATTGGTAACATAACACAACAATGTTAACCCTGTTCACTTAATGTAGCCATGTATTTGTCATCATAACTCTGTGCTCAGGACATACTTGAAAATGAGAAGAACTGTAACTCTCAATATATTACTTCCTGGTAAAACATTTTATAAATACATTTATTTTCTTATATATTGACAGTATTTCCAGGGCCGCTAATTGCTTTCCCAGGGCCAATGACTTACGTTTCCACCAAAACCATCAATGTTGGCGGCTTTTTAAGCCCCCATCTCATACACCTCACTCTCTCACCCCAAAATATTTATTTCCCCTTTCTCACACTCCTCCCTCTAATTCTCTACCCCCCTCACTCACTGGCCTCCTCTCTCTGCCCCCTCTCTCTGCCCCCTCTGTATCTCACTACCTCTTTCCTCCTCTCTCCCCCTACCACCATCTCTATCACTTCCCATTTCTTACTCTTCCCTTTCTCACTCTTCCTCCCTTTCTCTCACTTCCCTCTCCCTCTCTTACACCCCCTTCTGCTCAACCTCCACCTCCTCTCTCAACCTCCACCTCCTCTCTTCCTCATCCTCTCACTCTCTCTCCCTCCTCATCTTACTATCTCCCTCTTCCTCCTCTCACTTTCTCCCTCTACCTTCTCTCACTCTCTCTTCTTTAGACTCCCCTCACTCACTCAATGCTCCATTCCTCTTCTTCTCTCACTAAATCCCCTCTTCTCTCTAATCCCTCACACTCTCCACCCCCTCCTCCTCCTATCACCCTATATCCTCCTGTCCTCTCACTCAATCCCCCCACCCTCTCAATTAATCCCCCTTCTCCTATCACATCTAATCCCCCCTGTTCCATCACAGTCAATCCCCTCCACCACACTTAATCCCTCTCTCCACAATATTCCATTTCAGAATTAATTGGATACAGAATTTGGGCCCAACTTCCCTTTCGCTCAATCCCCCCTCATCTCTTTCTCTCTTCCTCCTCTTACACTCAATCCCCCCTCTCCTCTCACACTCAATCCCCCCACCACACATACTCAATCCAACTAGAACTACGTCAAGATACTGTAGCAACATGCAATTACAAGTTACATTGACATAGTTCTAGCTACTCTTGCAATAATCTCATCGTTTGGACACTTGGAGGACAGCATCAAAGGTAAGTACCACATTTCTTTTTGTTACATGGGAATAGGCCAAAAGAAGGTGTTCTCACCCTGGGATGTGGTCCCCCTATATTTTGAGTTTACTTTGGCTTTTATGGCTTGTTGTCACTTGTTTATTTATAACATGTTTTACCAGGAAGTAATACATTGAGAGTTACCTCTCGTTTTCAAGTATGTCCTGAGCATAGAGTTATGATGACAAATACATGGTGACAAATACATGGTTACATTAAATTAACAGGGTTATACATTATATATAAAACAGTTACAGATCACATTAAAATGTGAGACAGCTTTCGTTTTGAAATAACTTATACTGGTGGTAGCTGTGAGAGTCTCAGGTAGAAGGTTCCTGGTTTGAGGTGCACTTATATATAAAGACATTACATGAACAGTTAAAGGTAATATATGTTATAGGCATATGTAACAGTTACAGATCAGAATACAATGATAGACAACTTTAGTCTTGAAAGAATTTAAACTGGTGGCAGCTTTGATAGTCTCAGGTAGATTGTTCCAGTTGCGAGGTGCACTACAAGAGAAGGAAGAGCGGTAAGATTCTTTGTTAAACTTTTTGACCATAAACAGTCTTTTAAATCAGATCTCATGGGATAAGGGATGCATGTGGTAGGGGTGAGGAGCTTGATCTGATAAGTTGGTGGCTTGCCCATAAAAAATTTGAAGACAAGAGAAGAAAAATAAACTTTGCGCCTAGACTCAAGTGATAGCCAATCTAGTTCTTGAAGCATATCGCTGTGATGTGTGTTGTATTTACATTGAAGGACAAAGCGGCATATTAAGTTGTAGAGGGTGTCTAGTTTGCTAAGATGAGTTTGGGTTGCTCTGCCATATACTATGTCCCCATAGTCTATAATTGGCATTAGCATCTGCTGTGAGAGGCGCTTTCTGACGAGCTGGCTTAGGCTGCACTTATAGTGCCAGCGACAGCGACGTAGTCTGAAAACAAAAGCATTGCTGTGTTGCGTGCGCATACAGTAAGCGCGACGCGACGGAGCGCCGGGAGCGACGGCAGCGACGTGAATTCTTGAAGCCGATAAAATTTGATTTTTTTAGGGGCTGTCGCCACATGTGACAGCCTCTGAACCAATCAATGGCCAGGTCGCCAGCGACATCACCGAAAGTTAAATTATAACTTTCGTGGGTGGCGACGGCGACAGGTGACGTCACCCGTCGCGTCGCGCGGAGTATAAGAGCGGCCTTAGGGAAGATTTGCTCCTATAAAGTACATCCAGTTTGGCATAGGTTTTTGATATCAGAGTATCAAAGTGTAACCCAAATATTAAATGGGAGTCAAACCATATGCACAGATATTTATAACTAGTGGCAGGGACTAGGATGGTATTAGAGTTGGTTTTGCTCTGCAACTCCATCATTGGTAGCTTTATAAATTTTAGTTTTGGTCCCAAATACAAATGTTACAGTCTTGTCAGTGTTCTAAATCAGTTTGTTTGGGGAAATCCAGTTTTCAAGTCTCAATAAATCAGATTGAAATGCGTGTTCAAGGTTAGAGAGGCTAGGGCTGTGTACATATAAGATTGTGTCATCCGCATACATGTGCATTGAAGCTCCCTTACAAGCTGTAGGTATATCATTGCTGAAGGCTGAAAAGAGTAGGGGCCCCAGAACAGAGCCTTGCAGGATACTGCAGGTGATATCCATGGGGTTGGAGTTAGAGCTCGGATAGACACATGTTGGGAACAACCTGATAGGTAGGAGTGAAACCAGTTTAAAGCATGTTTCCCTATTCTAGAGCACTGAAGTTTATTTAGCAAGATAAAATGATCAACAGTATCAAAAGCCTTTGCAAAATCTAGGAGTATTGCACCAGTAAGTTTCCTAGTTCCATTCCACACTGGATCTCATTGCAAACATTTTGGAGGGTAGATACTGTGGAGTGTTGACGGCAAAATTCATATTGGAATTGGCTAGGGAAATTTGTCTTGGCATAGTAATCGCTTAATTGGGAGTGAACACATTCTTCACATTTTGGGCCTGGACCCTGGCCTTGGTTCCAAATTACAGCTCCATACCTCCCACAAGGTTAGATGCCTGGCTGCTGGGGAGAGAACAATCTTCACTTTTGGAGCATTTAACTGACCAGCAGGAATGACCGCCCTTCCCCACATCCCCATTGTCCAGAGAAACTGTATCTGGGCCCACACAAAGCTAGTCCCTGAATCATTGTATTCTAGCCACTCAACTTTGAATAGTGGCACAGGCATGCCTGTGACTGTTTTGGAGATTTGTTGGCAGTAGTAGCTTTGTAAGTTTCTTTCTTGTTTTGCCTAGATGAAAACTCATAAAAGACTGTTATGTCACACTTCAATATATTATAATATTAAATGACACAGGTAGCAGGATTCTGCAATTTTTTAAAGAAGTTATATTATACTTTGAGGCATTTTGTAGTTATGCAAAGTCTTGTGTTTACTATTTTGTTTAAAGGAAATAAGTAGAGCTTTTATGAAAATAATTTAAATATATTTTAATTTGTTCATTTAGGATTAACTTGGAGTGGCAAGAAAACTGTATTTGAGAAATAATGCATTCAAATGTGGGTAACAAAATATGAATTTAGGGAATTAGGGCTTTTGTGTATTGCACATTTTGCTTTTCAGTAGATTATACTTAAATGTTAACCAAACAAGCTTGAGGTAAAACAATTTCCAAGTGTAAATAATAAAAAACAGTTTTAATGTCCGTTTATTATTTGCTTACTCTTCATCTTCAGAAAAAAAAATTTTTCTAAAAGGATGAAAACAACCCATGGTTATAAATGTATTTTCCCTAAATTTGCAGATTTAAACATTCACACTTTTATATACAGTAACATCATTTTATACAAATGAATTCACAGAACTGCTATGTTCTTGATACTTGAAATGAGCTGTTCTACACAACAGCTAAAATGGTAAAAAAAAAAAAAAAGTATAACAAATGGATTGTACAAAACATTGCAACAAGAATATATGCACTGAATTTCTTTATGGCAAAATAAATATTTCCCATAAAAAGATTTGTGATCATAAAGGAATATAATTAATACTAGAAGATTCAATTCTGTACTTTTATGATTGAATTGCAACATTTAGTCATCAAAATCTATAGTACTGCTGCGGCACAGTTTATTCGAGCATTTGCCCGTTCTGTGCCGCAGCAGTAGCCTGGCGCGCGCCCGAGTGTGACGGGCGCACGCCGAAGCAGCGGAAGAGCGCCCTCCGATCGGGGCGCTCTCCCTACCGCTGCCGGGTCCGCCGGGTCCCCCGGAACCCCCTGCCGCTGTCCCGCGATCGCGGGACACCAGGGCTCCCTCGGGGAGCCCCTGGACGCGCGTGCAGGGGGCGCACGCTCCCGATGACGCGTGACCGCGCGTCTATGACGCGCGGCACGCCGAGGGGCGGCCACTAGCAAGCCGGGAGATTTCCCGGCTTGCGGTACCGACCACACTTCAATAAAGTGTGTCGGTAGTGTATACTGTAGAGCAGTTGTCCCAACCCATGGCTCCCAGGCAATACGTTACCCGTGGAAGAGTTCTGTTTGGTTGGTGAGAGGTGTGTCAACATCCCCCATTGCGCTCTGCTTTGTCTCTCCTTCCTGCCACTTCTACATGAAGCGGGAAGAGTCAGTGGGAAATAACCAATCCACTCCACTGGGTTGCTTAAAGACATTTGCAACACATATAAATAATGCATTCCTCCTTCAAACATAAATTGGAGATGTGTGGGCTTTATATGGATGGGGGAGGGTCTGGGTGCTACATTGATGGGAAAGTGTCTGGGTGCTGAATAGACAGAGGGGTTGTCATGGGAAAATATATTTGCATGTTCTCACCTCTCAACTTCAGTTTGGCTCTGTATTTGTTTCTAATTTAAAATGGTACGTTATGCAGAAATATTTTCAGATCTATATTTTGCCACATGGATAATGACTGAACTAGGAATGTGCGTATATTTCTCTGCTGCTTTAAGAGCTAGAATAGATTTCGATTTGTGAGATAGTCAACTTAATTTGCTAAAAAAAAAAAAAAATAACTAAAAACTGGTCCTTTTAAGTATTGTATTAAAAAATGTAACAAATACAGAAAGTACAGTAATCATGTAGTACTGTACTCCCAGAAGAAACCTGGGTGGTTGAGTATATAGCTCCCTGTACAGAGATGTCTGCTCTAACTCCTGTGCAGCTTAACGACGGCTACAAAGCATGAATAGAATATGAAAGAAAGTAAAGCAGTGGACTGCTAACAAAAATGTATGCACAGGGGAAAATCTGAAAAAACAATGTTTATTAAGGCATGGTTAGGGGGACAAGTCTATTTTCACATTGACGGCTTCTGTGTTATTTATGTGGATCCCCAAAGTTTTGAATTATACTGTAAATGTGTCTCACAGGTGACAAAAGTTTGGGGACCACTGTTGTATACTGAATGTCTATTTACCTTCTGTACTTTTTTTAATTTGTAAATATATTAAAATGTACAAGCATTAAAGCACACACCGCTAATTAGTGAAATTATTCTGGTGTATTAAACTGTCAACGATTCATCATTAAAGATCATAAACAAGTTTGCTTTGTTGTACAGTATATCCTATATTTCTTCTAAGTTTTGCTTTAAACCACTGTGCTCTATAAGACACAATAAATATTTAAATATTTATATGTGTTTCAATATAATTATTATACTTACAGTAGTTTATCTGAAAGCATGATCAGAACAAGTAGCCTATAGCATATTAGTTCAACTCCTAACATGCAAGTAAAAACAATGGAAAGGGCAAGATCTCTTAAAGTAAATAAAAAGATAAAATAATAAAATGGTGATGGACACAGACTTCTGTTTTAAACAATGCTTATCCTTGGCAATGTACAATCAAAAGCCCATTAAAGTGGGCCAAAAAGATCAAAAGTTAGTCAATTTGGGTCAATAAAAAATGGGGGAAACATTGTTTTAATGCTTTGCTGCTGGAAGACTGTGACAGGGTGAAGTCAGGTACTGAAAATTATGCCTGGGAAACATACATCTGAGTCCATCATCCAGCACTCAGAAGGTTAACCCAGTAAGAATAGTTGGGCAATCAGGAAATAAGCGGAGACAGCTGACAACCAGCTTGATAAGGAAGAAAATGCTTGTAGAAGGTGGCTGACTCAGACTACAGAGCTGTCCTGTGCAAGATGCTATCCAGGTGAATTTCCTACCCTATCTCTAAAGGGCAGAGAATCTCAAACTAAGACACAGTAAGAACTTTGATATTGTTCCATGACTATTGTGGTGTATGTTTAGGGGTTGGGAACTGGACATAGCCAGCCAGCTCGATAGATAGAGCTTGGAGTGTTAGCAAGTTCTTCCTATGGGGAGTAGGTGTTCTTTTTATAAGTTATGTTTTGCCTTAAAGGGACAGTGTGCCCAATCGTTTCGTTATGCTGTGAAGAAATAAAACCACTCAACATTTGCTTTAACCTGAAACTGAATGTGTGGACTATTGTCTGATTTCTCCTACAGGACGTCCTGCCACAGGTGGTGTCAGAAGTTGGATTGGACGGCCCCAGTATCCGAAGGGCCACACATTAAAAAAAACTGGAGGAAATGTTTTCTCAGTTCCTGCACCAGCAAGCCCAGCGAGATGAGATGCAGGACCAGCAAGCTGAGCAACAAGCCCAGTGAGATGAGAGGCTCAGCAAACAGAAAAGCTTCTGCAAATGCTTGCTCCAGGTCCAGCTTCAGTCAGACCAGAGATTCCAAATAACCCACCAGCGATGCTGCCTAAAAAGAAGCCAACAGAAGACCCAGAGGCATTCCGCAGCACTTTTGAAAGGTTAGCCACGACCCACGGCTGGACAGTTGATCGTTGGGTAACAACTCTGGCTCCACTCCTCATAGGAGAAGCTCAGGCAGCCTACCAGGCCTTTCCGGCAGACAAGGCCATGGACTATCAGCGACTAAAGGCTGCTATTCTGGATCGCCTAGGCCTCACTCTAGAGACCTATCGACAGCGGTTCCGGATGGTCAAATACACAAACAGAGACAGACCCAGTGTCATAGCCCACTGCTTAGTAGACATATGTACCAGGTGGATACAACCAGAGAAGCATACCAAGGCAGATGTCCTTGAACAGTTTATGCCGAGCAGTTCACACAGATACTGGCCCCCTCCTCCCGCTCCTGGGTAAAAAGGCATGCTGTAACTTCCCTAGATTCAGCGGTTCGCTTGGTAGAAAATTTTCTTGGGGACGACAGCCAAGAGGGTAGCTGGGATTGGCCCGTGCAAACACTAGCTGCTTTCATTGATACAAGAGGCAGGAGAGTAGACAATAGAGGGGTCTACCACCCGCCAGCTCGGGATGTCCAGTCAATCCGATCGGAAGACCCTTTTCCATCTCTGAGGGGCCCTGGTACAAACTCTTGCAGAGACGCCATCCCGGATCTGAGGCCTTTGGATCACCAAAGGGAGGACGCCACCAACAGTATTCCCCAAGACCCTGGACTCCCATCACCTATCCGGTGGAGAGGATTCCACCATCAAACAGAAGGGAGAATCCCTTCCCACAGCGGAGTGGTTTGAACGCCAATCACCGTCGATAGGCCCGGCTAACGACTGTGTTTGCTGACTCAGGAGAGGATGATATGGACTGTACCTATGGCAGAACCACTGCCATGGCTTCTCTCCGAGGGGTCAACGATCCACGGTTAGTCCCAGCATCGGTAGAGGAAAAAACGTAAACACCCTGGTGGACTGGAAAAACTCTGATCCTAGAGGGCCTAATTCCAAACAACCGACTATCATTTAACTCTCCATGGAATATCGAATGTATCCATGGGGATACAAAGAAATAGCTGGCGACGAACATCTTCATCCCCATCAATGATCAAGAGACTGCTAGTAGGAGTTGCTACCTGCCCCTGTTCTACTTGCCTGAGACTGGACCTACTTTGGAACATTATTGGCTCCTGCTCATATGGAGCTTACTTCTCTGGTACCGGAGAAACCGGGTACTTGTTCCCCTTTTCCCTAGAGATTTTTCCTCATAGACACTGCGTCCTAAAGACATGTAAACACAGACGTGCGGAAAAAGATGACTGGTTAAGAAACGCTGGGACTCTAGGTAACCTTAGTCATCCCAACAGACTGCAAGTCATGGCGGGAAATGACAAGGATGGGGAACAGACAGATATGAGAATTTTGCCAGACCTGGCTCTTCCTGATTTCCGTCAGAGGCAGAGGGAAGACCAAGCTCTTGTTAGACAATATGAGAAGGTGGTATGGGTCAATGATAACATAGTGAATGAACAAGGTGTAAGGGTGTTTCAACATTTCGAACTACTGAATGACATCCTATATTGTGTGAATAAGTTTACACAAACAGGGGAGGTCATACAACAAATATTAGTCACTAAAGTTTTTAATAAAACATTGTTTACCCTAGCCCATACTCTCCCATGGAGTGGTCATCGGGGCAGAGAGAAGACCATGGACCACATCTTGTCCCGGTTCTACTGGCCAGGCATACATGGTGATATTTTGCAACTATGTGAGACATGTACTGAATGCCAGTTAACTAGCCAAAAGGGACAGAAGCCACCTCTCTTGGTTCCCCTGCCTTTGGTCTCAGTCCCATTCGAGAGGATTGGTGTAGATCCTCTGAGACAGGAAGTGAGACTCCTTAGCACACCTGTGAGCTGAACAAGGAGACAGACGTCTTGAGCCTGCACGCTGCCAGCAACACACAGGGGAAAGGACTTCTAAACCTCGAGAACAAAGAAGCCTTCCCCTACATGGAATCAGATAGACTTTCCTTTCTAAGACTTTTTGTATATCTGCACATATCAAGATATGTTTGGGGCTGGGAGACATGCTAATCTAAAGGGAGTTGTTGACTGCATAGGTTTAACTAGAAATACTCCCAAGTGGAACAGAAGCTTTGTTTGACCCCTTTTTGCATACCTTTGGATGATTTTCTTGTGTTAAAGAAACAGGCGCAATAAATGCCTTATTTAATTTCACCTTAAAACAGTCTCCATTGCATACCTCTGCACATGTCCTCTTACAATCTGGTAGGACCTTTAGAACCCTCTGCGAAGGGACATAAGTTCATACTAGTTGTCATAGATTATGCCACAAGATATCCTGAGGCCTTCCCTCTGAGATCAGCTACTGCTAAACAGGTAGCTCACAGGCTGTTAGAGCTGTTGTCTCGGGTAGGACTGCCCTAGGCAATGTTAACCGACCAGGGTACAAACTTCATGGCTGTTAACCGACCAGGGTACAAACTTCTCGGCAAAGTTAATGCAGGATGTCCTGAAGTTATTGGAGGTTAAATCTGTCCTTGGTCTACCATCCTCAGACTGATGGGTTTTTAGAGAGGTTTACCACACTTTAAAAACCATGCTTAGGAAGTTTGTGGACACTAAAAAGCGAGCTAGGGATGAACTTCTCCCTTTCCTATTGTTTGCGGTACGAGAAGTTCCTAAAGCCTCCACAGGCTTCTCCCCGTTTGAGCTACTATATGGACGCTAGCCTCTGGGTATTCTGGACCAACTGAAGGAATCCTGGGAGGAGCAGCCCTTCCCCGTCCAAGAATACCCTGCAGTATGTCATATGCCTTAGAAACCGCCTAGACATGATGGGTCTGTTTGCTAAGGAAAATCTTAAGTCTGCTCAAGAACGTCAAGAGAGGCAGTATAACCAAAATGCCCACATAAGGGTCTTCAAACCTGGGGACCAAGTGATGCTGCTATTACCGACATCAGAGAGTAAACTCCTAGCAAAGTGGCAGGGTCGTTTCCAAGTTTCCGCTGCACCGGGGAGGTGAACTATGAGATCTCTCAACCAGGGTCCAGGAAGGGTAAACAAATCTACCATATATTTGGGCTATGCCAGTGGGGGAGGGATAGTAAGGCCACTCGCCTGCAAGGTGGCCGCCATTAAGGATGTCTCAACCCAACAGACAAAGACGCAGGACCGCTACCTTTTGGGGATAGCAGGGTACTAAAGGTGGTTAATACCAAATGTTTCAGAGATTACTGCACCTCTAACATATTTAACAAAAAAGAGTGCTCCGACCCAATTTGAATGGTCTTGGGAGTGCCAAAGCGTCTTTGATACGTTAAAGAAGTGCCTGTCAGAGGGCGCTGCTCTTCGGAGCCCACATTTTAAGGAGCCCTTCATAATTCAGACAGATGCCTCTGAGGTAGTTCTGTCCCAACAATTTGATGGTGTTGAACACCACCTATTGTTCATCAGCCGAAGCTGTTCCCAAGGGAAGTGAGATATTCTGTTATTGAGTGAGAAAGTGTGCCTCGCTGTAAAGTGAAAAATTGAGGTCTTGAGGCATTATGTCGTCGGGGTACACTTCACCCTGGTCACTGACAACGCACCCTTTAAATGGTTAAACACTGTAACAGGGGAGTTATCCCTGTTCAGGAAATGTGTCTCTAATCCAGCGGTGTGGTGGTTAAATGCTGGTAGTCAATTATCCAACACCACCTGGCTGATTAGGTTTCTTAGAAAAGCCTGCCCTTGAAACAGGAATGGAGATTGTTCCTGAGTATCACAAGTTGTGGGACTGACCATAGGAACAGATGTCTTGAGCCTGCCAGAAGAAAAACTGCACGCTGCTTGAAAGACACAGGGGAAAGCACTTCTGAACCCGAATCCTGATATAGCCTGAGGAAAAAGGCATCAACACAGGAACAGAGAAGACTTTCACTCCAACTACAAGAAAACAGATAAGATTTTCCTTTATAAGACTTTGTATCTGCACATATCAAGATATATGTTTGGGACTGGGAGACATTCTAATCTAAAGGGAGTTGTGGACTGCATACAGTAGTTATCACTAGACATACTCCCAAGTGAACAGAAGCTTTGTTTGACCCCTTGTTTGGATGATTTTCTTATGTTAAGGAAACATGCGCAATAAAAGCCTTATTTAATTTCACCTTAACAAGTCTCAATTGCATACCTCTGCGCACGTCCTCCTACAAACACCATGAAGGACACAAACTCGAAGTTGATCCGGTGGTATATAGCCCTCCAGCCCTTCTCTTTTGAAATACAATATAGGACTGGGAAGGAGTATGGAAATGCCGATTTTTTTTTGTCACAAGGAGTGGAGGGTCGGGCTTCAGCTGGGGAGCCACAAACAGGGGAGGTATGTGTGACAGGGTGAAGTCAGGTACTGATAATTATGCCTGGGAAACATACATCTGAGTCCTTCATCCAGCACTCAGAAGGTTAACCGAGTAAGAATAGGTGGAGCAATCAGGAAATAAGCGGTGACCTGCTTGATAAGGAAGCAAAGGCTTGTAAAAGGTGGCTGACTCAGACTACAGAGCTGTCCTGTGCAAGCTGCTTATCCAGGTGGAATTCCTATCCTCTCTCTAAGGGATAGAGAATCCCACACAAAGACACAGTAAGGACTTTGATATTGTTCCATGATTATTGTGGTGTATGTTTAGGGGTTGGGAACAGGACAAAGGCAACCAGCCCAATAGATAGGGCTTGAAGTGTTTAGTAAGTTCTCCCTATGGGGCTTAGGTGTTCTTTTTATAAGTTTTGTTTTGCCTTAAAGGGACAGTGTGCCCAAATGTTTAGTTATGCTGTGAAGAAATAAAACAACTCAACATTTGCTTTAAACTGAAACTGCATGTGTGGACTATTGTCTGACCTCGTCTACAGGCTGTCCTGCCACAAAGACCATTAGCACCCAAGGTGATTACGTGGTCACAACCGGTTCCCAATGACATTACACAAGAGGGCTTCATTTTCATTCCGATGAATGTCATAAGGATCTAGGCATATCAGCATCATGATGTTAAGGGAAGGTCAACAATGCAACCTAAGGTTTAAAAAACGAAGGTACTTATTACTGAAGTGCCTGTATTGCTAAGAAGATGCCCATGGGATTGTCCTACTAGTTTAGTAGCTAGAACAGTCTGATAAATAACCCAAGCTGTCCTTCATTGTCTTGATGATTCATCTGAAAAATTAGATAGCTGTGAATATCAGATGTTGAACTTAGAATTTGACTGTCTATTTATACTTTTCGATCAGCTTTGTGGATCTGACAGGTTCTTGGCATTCCTTCAGTGTCTATGAATCTGCTATATGAATGTCAATGACAATTAATTTACTTTTTTTTGTGCACTGAGTCTGCAGACATTCCTTAAATTGTTTCTGTGACTGAAAAAAAACCGCTTATGCTTAATTAGAAGTAGACATCGTTAGAAATCAAACATACAATCTAAAGGTAACAGATGAAACATACAAAACATTCAAGTCAATGATGCATAGTGCAAACACATGGTAGTTATAAATACAGCTTTGCAAATTACTTTTATTCCATTAAGTTGACAATTTCAAGTTGCATTCCACATCAATGTGTGAATGTGATTTGTTTAAACTTGCTCGAATCAAAGCTATTCAGGGAGTAATTACAATATGGGTTAGGAAAGGAAGGTAAATGGTGCAATGCTATAATAGATTATTAAAGATTGCTTCTAAAATATCCTGTTTTTCTTTTGTTTATTAAAAAACGGCAGTGGTATTAAACTCTGCACCAACTTTAAAATAAATGTGATTACTAATTGGCACAAATGTAAATACAGTAAAATAAAATGATTGTGCTACATTATGGAAGAAACATTAGCTGCCTACAATAGCTCTGGATCAATACATTTTCAGTCTTTTTTTAGCTGGGGGATCTCCTGGAGACGTACTCATTGCTCCAGGGACTCCAGGCTTTATGAAAAATTGGACATTGGATTTCAATATAAGAAACTGGTAAGAAAATTCAAGATGGCCATGGGGGCACCATTAGAAAGTTGCAATATCATTTCCCAATGACCAACAGAGCAAGGCTGACACCAGCAGCCAAATTGTCTGTAAAGGGCAAGTTATCTTTTCTGGTAGATTTTAAATTACATTTCTTATCGACCTGGGGGTCCCTTGAGTTCGAGGGCACACCACTAAGCTTAAAGGGATTTCCCATTACACAGAGTAAAAAAACAAATAAGTAAATCATACAGTATGAAATGCTGTACGTGAAAAAACAATAAAAAATGAAAAAATATTGTATATATAGTCCCAAATGGTGCCAAGTGATGAAATGATAGTTCAATGGTTACAACCTTAAAAGTCCGGTTGGGCACAGACTCAGTTCACAGTTCATCAAAACAGATGGTTCTTCTCATATGTTGTACTTGATCCTGCATATTAAAGATATCAAGCAGAGAACAAACATTGCGCAGTATATTGAGACAAACAATATTATTTCCAAATAGTGATGTGTATCTGAATTGCCTACTTACTAGAAGTAGCTAGATCACGTGCAGGGGAGAGAATCTGTTCTTTAAATCTTCTTTCCCTGGAAGCCTCTTGATGTCGCACGAACCCCTCGTGGTGTTCCTGGCCTCCGTGGGTATAGAAGGGATCTTTCTGCAGCCCCTGTCTTTAGGAATCCTGTACCTCTTACTCCGTTTAGGGAACAAAAAGAAGAAGGACAGAGGATTGCGCAGCACAATAAATCTTTAATGGCACTTGCCCAAAACCACGATGAAATACTCACAAAAAAAGGTGAGTTAAAATACAATAAAAAGGTGCTCGGCCCAGCACACACACACAGCCGCCTGAGTCACTGGTAGTCCGCTCCGGTACCGCGTGTACCTCGCGTGTATCCGGCGCTCTAGTGTGACGTCACTATCTTCCGTAAGACTCGCGGCTGGGATGACTGGGACACTGCTCCTTAGGCTCCTCCCTACGCGTTTCGTGACGGGAAACGATCCCCTGACGAAGTGACGTTCCCCGTCACGAAACGCGTAGGGAGGAGCCTAAGGAGCAGTGTCCCAGTCATCCCAGCCGCGAGTCTTACGGAAGATAGTGACGTCACACTAGAGCGCCGGATACACGCGAGGTACACGCGGTACCGGAGCGGACTACCAGTGACTCAGGCGGCTGTGTGTGTGTGCTGGGCCGAGCACCTTTTTATTGTATTTTAACTCACCTTTTTTTGTGAGTATTTCATCGTGGTTTTGGGCAAGTGCCATTAAAGATTTATTGTGCTGCGCAATCCTCTGTCCTTCTTCTTTTTGTTCCCTAAACGGAGTAAGAGGTACAGGATTCCTAAAGACAGGGGCTGCAGAAAGATCCCTTCTATACCCACGGAGGCCAGGAACACCACGAGGGGTTCGTGCGACATCAAGAGGCTTCCAGGGAAAGAAGGTTTAAAGAACAGATTCTCTCCCCTGCACGTGATCTAGCCACTTCTAGTAAGTAGGCAATTCAGATACACATCACTATTTGGAAATAATATTGTTTGTCTCAATATACTGCGCAATGTTTGTTCTCTGCTTGATATCTTTAATATGCAGGATCAAGTACAACATATGAGAAGAACCATCTGTTTTGATGAACTGTGAACTGAGTCTGTGCCCAACCGGACTTTTAAGGTTGTAACCATTGAACTATCATTTCATCACTTGGCACCATTTGGGACTATATATACAATATTTTTTCATTTTTTATTGTTTTTTCACATATATTAGCGCCGGGTTATGTCATCTATTTTTGTGTTTATTTAATTAGTTAGAGATAATAGAGATGTCTCAATAGATCACCAGGCTGCTCAGTTTAGTTAGTGCACTGCACTGTAGTATTAGCATTAGGTTTAGCGCTTTAAACAGTACATTTGTATTTCAAATATGAAATGCTGTGCTTTTTAGCACAGTGCTGCTTAAATGTGAAACATAAAGTTCATTTTTTAATGTATTATCTATTTTTGCTGAACATTAATTTGCATTATACACATTTTTGTAATTGTAACGCTTGCGCGAACCCACAAACAAGGCAAGACCCTGGTACTGAGGTGGGAAGGTTTAGAGCCACACACCCACAGCAGCGGAGGCATGCCTGGAAGGGGGATAGTCAGCATAGCCGGGTCTGGGTTGGAGAGAGAGGGTAATTCCTGTAT
This sequence comes from Ascaphus truei, assembly GCF_040206685.1. NCBI lineage: Eukaryota > Metazoa > Chordata > Amphibia > Anura > Ascaphidae > Ascaphus > Ascaphus truei. The sequence goes on from NC_134486.1 coordinate 346,691,604, forward strand.
ACTTGCCAGGGTCCTGGGTTATAGGTAGCTGTGTAGTTGAAGTCCGTAAGCCAATGGTCTTGAGTGGAGAAGACAGCATAGAAGTGGTCCGTAAGCCTAGGTCGTGAAGTGGAGAGGTACGCGTAGTCAAGGGTAAGCCGGGGTCAGAGCCAGAGATGGTTCACAAACAAGCCGGGTTGGTACACGAAGGGTCACACTGCAAGAGGAATACTGGTACATGGCAAGTCAAGGCAAAACAAAACACAGGATCCGCACAAGGCTACACTTGGTTATGCTCAGCAATGCAACTGAGCACTAGCAGGATATTTAACCAGGACGGAAACCAATGGCACAGGAGGCGGAGCGGGGGTGCGGCCCCAGCGGAGATCGGGATAGGTTCAGGTGAAAAGGGGCTCATTAGGGCTTGATGCACAGCTGGGGATTGTTGCACGACGTCACGCATGCACGCCACGCGTGGAAGAGACGCAGTGCATCCGAGGAGGCGGAGCCGAGCTCTGTGGCAGAAGCGTATGAAGAAAGGGTACGCGCGCGCTCTGTAATGGGAGCGGGGGTGCACACACTGGAGGAGAGGGGAGCAGAGGCAGCGGCAGCTGTGGTACTACTTGTAAGAGAGGAGGTAACACACCGCAAGGGCCGTGTTCCTTGATTCCTCACAGTAATAACCTCAACTTATTTCTATACTCCTCACAAGGGTGCTTTAGTTGAAATAAATCAAAGAGAGAGAGAGAGAGAGTGTGAGAGAGAGAAATGACTCTATGGAGCAAGTACATTTAATATCATAAAAATTCTTCAAATAGAAGGTTACACTCACAAAAATCCAAATATAATATGCATATAAGCTCACTATATCTAGGAGTTTCTTTAAAAACACTGGTCCTCAATTCCTGAATTCAGCAGGACCAACAGAGTGTCATTACAGCACTCGCCTATCAACACGTTTTGTGTCTCCAAAAGGAGTGGTGTATAACGAAAACTGGAGCAAACGATTTCTTATATACCACCGCACAATAAGACTTCGCATCATCTACTTTGTTTCTATAAACCACACCATTAATAAATAGTGCTATATACTGAAGCTGGTATAAATACATTACTATTCCTATATAAATACATTAATATCCATATATACTGTACACGTGAAGAAGTACAATAAAAAGCGTATCTGTTTCATTCAGACATACTGTATAAATAGACAACAATTTTCAATATCACCATATACCTCAATTCATACTCATTTATAATAATACAGTACTATATTTCATCTAAATACAGTGTGCAATAGTTTTATTTGAACACATTACATACAGTATGTATCTGCAAAGTGGGATAGATAGATAGATAGATAGATAGATAGATAGATAGATAGATAGATAGATAGATAGATAGATAGATAGATAGATAGATAGATAGATAGATAGATCCTGTCTGTATGTTCAGTTTTCCTTAACTAAAGTCTGGACATCAATCGTTTTGTTTTGGAGATGTAATCAATATACTGTACATCCCGTTTAGTTGTAGACAACTGGAGACAGCTCTTCGTGTTATTAGTCACACCTGTATTAAACAGGATATGCCAGACAGATTTCAGATTTGTTTATTTGAAATTGAGCGTGTTTCCGCCAAATGCCACAGTGAATGTGTTAAGTTAGTTAGTCTATGTAGAGTGCTGTTAGTCTCAAGCAGGTACAAGAATGATCCAGCAATATACTGCAATTCATTACAATTCCTCATTGTTTTATGGCCTTGCCATTCAAGACGTTATCAAAATTTGGTTGTTTACATTTTTTGTTGCATAACGTAAATGTTTAATGTGTTCTACTTATAGTTATATTTTGTGGTCACTCACTCCTGACTTTTTCGTGAGCTGAGAAAGAGTGCAATGCCAATTGCTGTATGGAAACCAGATTGTAGTATAATCTTTCTCATTTATTGAGCAATTAATGATGCAGCAGATAAGAAAGCCAGTGTATCAGAAATATATGGCTATCTCATTGCCAATTATGAATACATCAGGGATTCAACTGACTCTAGTAAATGGAAAAATTCAGTGCGGTTTACTTTGACAATTAATGATTGCTTCATTCACATCCCCACCAATCCGAGTGTCAGAAGAGGTTTTTGGGAATTCGAACCATCCTTTGCGAATATGTTTGATCATGGCATCTTCAGAAGGAGAAGGAGAAGAAACGGGACCAACAGATTGAATCATGCTTCCCAATTTTGCAACGGGACACCATGTAAAAATCATCATGAACAGGAGCCCCAACCTGATTATACCTTAACAGATCTATCTGGTAACCTGGTCCTACCTGACTACTATCTACAGCAGTCGAACCTTGATTTTACCTCCAATGCTCAGTATGGATACCTAACCGAATATGATCCTGCCGATCACACACACACACACACACACACACACACACACACACACACACACACACACACACACACACACACACACACACACACACACACACACACACACACACACACATATATATATAAGAAAAAAGAGTGATTAAAGTAGCGCCAATCGTGAAACAGTACTGCTGTTGGACTGCTAACCTGTCACGAGACGTTGCCTGCCTCGGTGGTGATTTTATCACAAATTGCTTTAAATACACTTGTACATTGTGAGTGTTTTTAATCCCTCCACCATCCCCTTCCCCATATTAAATGTTACAGTGTTACACTATGGGGCGTGCGCTCTCTGTCTTTTAGTTCATATATATATATATATATATATATATATATATATATATATATATATATATATAACAAATTGGAGTAGCGCCTTAGGAAGCTTGATAAGGATAAATCAGCTGTGTAAATCAGATAGAGTTAACAAGGCTATTGACCAAAGAATCCCCAAAAGAGCGAATTTGTGATAAAAACAACTGAAATCTATAGCAAAAATAAAAAATATGAAACATAAAAAATAAAATAAAAACAGATGTCAGTTGAAATTTCAAAAAATATACTTAATCCACTGGAGTTTTGCTGCCCGTATATAAGGATCACCAAATCCCAAGGATATCTGCAGAAAACAAGATGAAAAAACAGGCGCACTCCTAGTGTGATAAAGTATAAAACAGTATTTATGGGATTGTAAAATATAAAAAGCGCACTCACAAACAGAGTAAAAATAATAGCATTTATGAGATATACTCAATCGCCTGGAAGCTGTGAAGGGAATGTATCAGCCTGTCCCGTTGGTGCCACCTCTGGTGTATCCATTGGTTCAGATATCCAGAAGGAGAATTGGAGCACAGCTACATGAAAAATATGCTAGAGAGTGTTTCCCAAAATAAGAGGTTTATTATGGTCAGAGCATGGTAACAGAAAAAAATAGAGCCCTCAGGCCCCCACCGACATGTTTCGAGCGTGCGCTCTTTATCAAGGTGTACAATGATCTAATATTCCCCCTTACCTAATATAGTCTCCTTTTCCTGCCAAACGTCCCGTTAACCCGTCGTTTAGCTGTATCACCTGCGATGCGCCCTGTTGCCAGAGTGCATCACGAGTACCACGCTTCACGGCGGGTGTCGCGGTGACGTCAGCACGTCAAGAAACACAACAAACTTTATTGACAATATAAACTTAACAAACCTAACACAACTTCAAACAACTTTATTAATCTATTGAAACATAATATATATTAACTAAAGATACAAACATATAATACGAATAAAATCAATTAAAAAAAACACAAGCAAGGTTTAAAGAAAAAATACAAGCAAGGTTTAATGAAAAAACGTTGATCGTTACAAGTTTAAAAGAAATATTTATTTATATATTGGGTTGTGAAACATATGAATCCACATATCCCCACCATATCCAAGATTTTATAACCAGCATATATCTACAAGTTAGTCAATATATTCACTTATTTAATCAAACATAATGAATAATTAGCATATATGCCTGTACCAACAGAAATTTCTACAATTGTATGTAAGTTATATTCCTAAGGTATGGGTATGGAATTCATATGTTTCAGATCATAGTCTTAACCATTTACAGCTTTGAGGATGAATATCTTATAGTGTAAGTGATATAACATAGTTTTCCCAGTCTATCCATAGCACTTATAAGTATGTAATTTATTTTATCATTATACAATCAAATATATACATAGAAATTGATGGTAATGCAAATAGATTATAATATGCAAATAGAATATATATACATAAAGATATAAATTTGTATATAATGATAATAAATGGATTCATAATACATATAAATTTGTATATAATGATAATTAATGAATTCATAATACAATTAATTAGGTATCAATCTTCATTTTAAATATGGATTTAGATCCCAATCTGTATTCAATCCATAGGGGATCCTAGTATTTAGAGTAAAAATCGAGAAGAGTTCCTTTTTATCCAGTAGTTCCAATCTATTACCACCCCTATATGGCATTTCAATATGTTCGATTCCTCTAAATCTTAATTTGGTAATATCCCCATATTTACAGGTTGTAAAGTGTTGGGATACCGGATGCGTGAGATCCTTAAGTTTAATCAACCTAATATGTTCTCGTATTCTGGCCTTCAATGCTCGTGTTGTGCGTCCCACATATTGCATACCACATCCACAGTCCAATAAATAGACTATGAATGTGGTATTGCAATTAATAAAGGATTTTATAGTGTATATTTGTCCTGTATTAAAGGATTTGAAATTAGATGTTTGATCCATGAACGTACAAGAAATACACCTCAAACATTTGTAACAGCCCTTTGGTAGACCAACCCCATGTGATTGTTGTTTAGATGTAAAAAGACTTCGAGAGACATAATTAGCAACTGTTTTAGCCTTTTTGAAGACGAAACGTGGGCCCTCCTGGTATACTTTCTTCAGTAAGGGGTCTGCAGATAATACATTCCAATGTTTCCTCACAATCTCCTTAATACCATTCGCTTGAACATTGAATTGTGTTATAAACATTGGACTATTAAAGTCCCATGTACTCTGTTTTGGATTCCTTTGATTGTTTAAGAGATCATCCCTATTCATATCCCTAACTTCAGCAAATGACCTTTCAAGATTGGATTTAAGATATCCCCTCTCCTCAAATCTTTTTAAGAGTTCCTCTGATTGAATCAGAAAGTCCTCCTCATTGGAACAAATCCTTTTTAATCGGATGAGTTGTCCTTTTGGTATTGAATTTAAGAGGGGTTTTGGATGGCAGCTGTCAAATCTTAGATATGTGTTACGTGAGTTTTCTTTTCTATAAATATTTGAACACCTTCATCGAATTTTAAACTGTTTGATGTTATCATTGATTTGAACAAATATGTTCGAAAATTAACCCTTAAAAGGTTCTTTGATGGAGGGGATAGGATTGATGATGATGAGAGGGATGGAGGTGGTGACATGAGCAGTCCTACTACTCAGGGAACACATATTCCCTTGAGTGGGGGGGAGCTTACAGAATTACCTCAAGGCCCAGATCCGTCACCTCCTACCCTGACATTTAAAGAACAATGTTGTCTGCAAGACATGAACAACTTAATAAATAAATAAAGTTATTGGACTGTGGATGTGGTAAGCAATATGTGGGACGCACAACACGAGCATTGAAGGCCAGAATGCGAGAACATATTAGGTTGATTAAACTTAAGGATCTCACGCATCCGGTATCCCAACACTTTACAACCTGTAAATATGGGGATATTACCAAATTAAGATTTAGAGGAATCGAACATATTGAAATGCCATATAGGGGTGGTAATAGATTGGAACTACTGGATAAAAAGGAACTCTTCTGGATTTTTACTCTAAATACTAGGATCCCCTATGGATTGAATACAGATTGGGATCTAAATCCATATTTAAAATGAAGATTGATACCTAATTAATTGTATTATGAATTCATTAATTATCATTATATACAAATTTATATGTATTATGAATCCATTTATTATCATTATATACAAATTTATATCTTTATGTATATATATTCTATTTGCATATTATAATCTATTTGCATTACCATCAATTTCTATGTATATATTTGATTGTATAATGATAAAATAAATTACATACTTATAAGTGCTATGGATAGACTGGGAAAACTATGTTATATCACTTACACTATAAGATATTCATCCTCAAAGCTGTAAATGGTTAAGACTATGATCTGAAACATATGAATTCCATACCCATACCTTAGGAATATAACTTACATACAATTGTAGAAATTTCTGTTGGTACAGGCATATATGCTAATTATTCATTATGTTTGATTAAATAAGTGAATATATTGACTAACTTGTAGATATATGCTGGTTATAAAATCTTGGATATGGTGGGGATATGTGGATTCATATGTTTCACAACCCAATATATAAATAAATATTTCTTTTAAACTTGTAACGATCAACGTTTTTTCATTAAACCTTGCTTGTATTTTTTCTTTAAACCTTGCTTGTGTTTTTTTTAATTGATTTTATTCGTATTATATGTTTGTATCTTTAGTTAATATATATTATGTTTCAATAGATTAATAAAGTTGTTTGAAGTTGTGTTAGGTTTGTTAAGTTTATATTGTCAATAAAGTTTGTTGTGTTTCTTGACGCGCTGACGTCACCGCGACACCCGCCGTGAAGCGTGGTACTCGTGATGCACTCTGGCAACAGGGCGCATCGCAGGTGATACAGCTAAATGATGGGTTAACGGGACGTTTGGCGGGAAAAGGAGACTATATTAGGTAAGGGGGAATATTAGATCATTGTACACCTTGATAAAGAGCGCACGCTCGAAACATGTCGGTGGGGGCCTGAGGGCTCTATTTTTTCTGTTACCATGCTCCGACCATAATAAACCTCTTATTTTGGGAAACACTCTCTAGCATATTTTTCATGTAGCTGTGCTCCAATTCTCCTTCTGGATATCTGCCCTTGCTGTGGAGTACCGGATGCAAGCACATAGGAAGGTTAATCCCGGGAGGACCACCTGCTTTAAGTGAGTTTATTTACTCTATATATACACAGTTTTTCCTATTCAATGATTTGGCTGGACACTAGCTAGTGTGAGTATTTACCAATTGGGGTTATACTCTTCCGGTTTATTGATACCTGGTGGAAATAGGTGTTTATGCTATAGGTGGTCACCATTTATATGTGGGATACTTCGAGGACAAACACTATGTAATACATTATAATTGAAGTTGCTGAGTCTACATTTTAAGAGCACCACACAGTCTGGTTTTCTACTATCCATTGGTTCAGCAAGGTGCACTGGAGCCACCGCAGCCAGATGATGTAATAATCAGCAACACGGTCAGAGACTCCCTCCAGATACACCTCCCACAGCTCTCACTGCTCACCAGCAGGCAACTGCAAAACCGGAAGCGACAGCAGTCCCAAGCAAAATAGCAACAGCTCCAAGGTACTCTCTCCGTTCGTGCAGTAATGTCAGCCACAAATTCGCCTCTTTGGGAAACGCCCTACGCGTTGCGTCACTAAGGACTTCGTCAGGGGTGAATTCAATGGTCAAAAGGGGTGTCCTTTATATCACCTTTACTGTTCTGATTGGCCAGTACGGATGGTGGGCGTGTACTTTCAATTTCACACATTTTACCCTGTTTCATTGCTGGACAACATTATACATGACAATCATAAAGCACTAGAGCCTATTTTTAAGCAGTTTAAACATATTCCTACTAACAAATGAAAACAAATAGCTAGATGAATGAACAACATACAAATAATAAATCTTAAAAGGACAGAGATTAAATTTTGGATACATCCAAAAATAACCTATATATAGAAGTAAAAGAATAACACATTAAATAAGCACAGAAAAATCTCATTGTAGCAACACACAAGAATATTAAAAATCATAAGAGAAATGCATGACCTGTTAATAAAAAAAAAAAAGGGGGGTGGGAGGGGAAAGTAAAATGAAAAAAATGGGGGTAAGGGAGGTGGGAAATGGAACAGGGAATGGAAAAAGGGGAAGAGGTGAAAGAAAAAGGGGAGGGAAAAGAGAAATATGGAGAGGAAGGAATAACAATAAAATACATAATATAGGGGATAAAATATTTTTTTTAGCCTACAGCACCTGGTAGTACTTGGATGGGAGACCACCTGGGAATACCAGGTGCTGTAGGCTAAAAATGTTATTTTATCCCCTATATTATGTATTTTATTGTTATTCCTTCCTTTCCATATTTCTCATTTCCCTTCCCTTTTTCCTTCACCTCCTTCCCCTTTTTCCATTCCCTGTTCCATTTCCCACCTCTCTTCCCCCCTCTTTTCCCCCCATTTTGTAATTTTACTTTCCCCTCCCCCCCCCCTTTTTTTTTTATTAACAGGTCATGCATTTCTCTTATGATTTTTAATATGCTTGTGTGTTGCTACAATGAGATTTTTCTGTGCTTATTTAATGTGTTATTCTTTTACTTCTATATATAGGTTATTTTTGGATTTATCCAATATTTCATCTCTGTCCTTTTAAGATTTATTATTTGTATGTTGTTCAATCATCTAGCTATTTGTTTTCATTTGTTAGTAGGAATATGTTTAAACTGCTTAAAAATAGGCTCTAGTGCTTTATGATTGTCATGTATAATGTTGTCCAGCAATGAAACAGGGTTAAATTTGTGAAATTGAAAGTACCCGCCCACCATCCGTACTGGCCAATCACAACAGTAAAGGTGATATAAAGGACACCCCTTTTGACCATTGAATTCCCCCCTGACGAAGTCCTTAGTGACAAAACGCGTAGGGCATTTCCCAAATAGGCGAGTCTGTGGCTGACATTACTGCACGAACGGAGAGTGTACCTTGGAGCTGTTGCTATTTTGCTTGGGACTGCTGTCGCTTCCGGTTTTGCAGTTGCCTGCTGGTGAGCAGTGAGAGCTGTGGGAGGTGTATCTAGAGGGAGTCTCTGACCGTGTTGCTGATTATTACATCATCTGGCTGCGGTTGCTCCAGTGCACTTTGCTGAACCAATGGATACACCAGAGGTGGCACCAACCGGACAGGCTGATACATTCCCTTCACAGCTTCAAGGCGATTAAGTATATCTCATAAATGCTATTATTTTTACTCTGTTTGTGAGTGCGCTTTTTATATTTTACAATCCCATAAATACTGTTTTATACTTTATCACACTAGGAGTGCGCCTGTTTTTTCTTCTTGTTTTCTGCATATATAATATATAATATATATAATATATATATTATACAATAATAATATATATAATAAAAAAATAAATAGATGATACTGTTCTGTGGCTAACGAAATGATTTTATTTGTGCGAGCTTTCGAGATACACTGATCTCTTCTTCCGGCGATGTTACAATGAATGAAGCAAGCAAAAGCTATACTATAAACAGTGTCTATTGGAATGTTATCTGTTCTGGTCCTTCCCCCGGTGTGGATGTGTTATATGGCTGGAAGTGTCAAATGGTTCCTGAAAGCAAGTGATGAAAGAGTGTGTATGTGTATCAGTGTGAATAAAAATGAATGGAGAGCCCACAGTATATACAGTGCTATACAAAAGGTGTGTGTGGAGTGGGTGTGGATATAAATGGTGTGGGTGGGTGTGGAAATGTGAGAGTTAGTAGCACAACTAAAAGTGTGTGTGGATACTATGTGGTCCCTAATGGTGTATAGGGATGGAAAAACAAGGAGTATAAGTAGGTGTGAGAGACAGCTGTGTGTGCATACATATAGCACAGTATGTACAGACATGGCCTATAGCGCTCATGGGAAGAGAGTTCACTTGTATCAGTAATGACTCATAAAATTTTGATCTCTGTTTAGGCCACTGCTAAGTGTCCCGAACAGTTGCATAAATTTGTATTCATGCAACCGTCTCTCTTTCGGTGTTTTAAGATTACCTTTGAGTATGGCAACCCTCAGATCGTTCATCTTATGGCCAGAGTCAGAGAAATGTTCGCCGACAGGACCGTCTCTTGTTCCGCGTGTGATGCTGTGGCGATGCAGGTTCATTCTCTTGTTTAGCCCCTGCCCCATCTCACCTATGTAGTAGCAGCCCCCTGGGCATGTCATGCACATGATGAGGTACATGACATTGCTGGAGGAACAGATGAACATTCCTCTGATTTTGTATTCCCGATTCCTGTGTGGTATTTGTATTGTGTCCGCTGTGTAGAGAATTGCGCAGGTTTTGCATTTTGCGTCCTGGCATGGTTTCGTCCCGCATTCAGTTGTACTGCTGAATACTTTACTCCTCACCATAATATTCTTGAGATTATGAGGTTGTCTGTATGATAATAAGGGTGCTTCAAGGAAGACCTGTTGCAGTCTTGTATCTTCCTGGAGGATGGGTTGTAGTTCCCTGGCGATCTTGCGTAGGGCTCCTAGGTGTGGGTTATATGTGACCACAAAAGGTACCCTGTCGCTTGTCTCTTTCTGTTTGTATTCAAGGAGATCACTTCACAGTGGCAATGTATTTATATAGTTGTTGCATTTTTGTACATTAAGAGTGATTGCCCAGAAAGCTCGTATTCCTTTTACTAGTTGTTCCTTGTTGACGACTTTCGTTAGGTTTTATGACTTTCTTCAAGTGATGTTTCATCTCATGCCACACCAGTTCTATGGGGTTTAAATCGGGTGATCTGCAACATCAGGGACAAAAAAGGGGGTGTAAGAGCAAATATCCATACAGTAGAAATCAAAAAGAAATAGTTACAATGCAGCACTTACTCTGGGGGAATCTTCACCCAGTTAATTCCGTGTGCGTGAATATGGACATTTAAGACACTATGTTTTGAGTCATTATCCTGGAAGAACCAATGACCAGATGGGAACTGAGCCTGAATATGGTCAGCTATGAAGTCTATCATCTGTTCTTAAAAAACAATTGTATCCATGATTTCTATACAGAAAAAAGATATAATATCATACAGTACATTATTACAGCACATACAATTTAATTACCAAAAATGATAAACTGAGAATTACTGTAAAATATTATTATGGACCCTGGTCCTAGTCTAGAGATAGCACCCCACACATGGACCTTGAATGGGTGCTTGGGACGTGGCTTCAGGAATAGATGGATTTTTAGTAAAAGGCAAAAGTGGCAAATCTTTCATGGGCAACTGACGTCTCATCTGAAAATATTACATTGTCAAAAGTTTTCTCACTATCGATCCAAGCTTGCACTCTGTAATGACTAGATAGAATTGTATAGGTACTGTTAACTCGCACATGTGCATACTGAACAACAACACTATTGCATTAAACAATATTGCAGCAAAACACTTTACTTGACACGTCTGTACTTCCAACCCAATTCACGTCTCATTCTCCTGATGCGGGACTTGGAAATTGTCAGATTATGATCTTGCTGCAGAACTTTTTTTAACTGAGGCACACAACGTGCATCATTTGAATTGCTGATCTCATCCACATGCAGCTTTGCCACCCTACAATCGCACCAAAATGTGAACGATAACAAGTGTGCAAACGTATTTCTCCCACGACTGAAGTTAAATATGACAATGGATAAACATTTTTTATTTCAACATAATTGTCCCAAAAATTGTTACAATAAATGAGGGAGAAGGGGAAGAGGGAGGGGGATGAGTGAGAAAGGAGGGAGAGGGATAATGGAGAAAGGAGGGAACAGAAACAATAATATTGTCATTCAATAATATACAGTTAGACTGTCTATACAGTACAGTACTTGCTCTGATGTGACCGAGTGAATCCTCTTTATAGCTTTAGTCTTTGCATGGGCATGATAGCATACACAGCTATGGGTGATGTTGAGGCCTGAGCTATTTAACCAGGCTGGGATATAGCTTATTTGTTGTCCTTTCAGGTACATCTGCCATATTATCATGCTCATCTCCTTTGAAATAATTGTTCTGGGCATTGCTGCTTTTGAAAAGAAATTAAACGAAGCACATTGAACGTACAGTAAAGTACAGCATGCACAGCATTTGTCATGTAACATTAATGTTTATACCCTCTTTTAACACCTGTACCATCGAGTCGGGAAGATAGTGCATAAAAGGTCAACCAAAATGGATGTCCTCCACAATGGCTGATCTGTCTCTGAAACAACTGCTTTCTGTCCAGATGCTGTATTGTGTTTAATCTTCTGACATGAATCAGTCCAAATTCAATCCACGCAACAAGCGGCTAACTGCTGCTGTCCCTGAGAATAGAAAGAGAAATGCATCAGCTGTCTGCATGCCAAAAGCAAAAATGGCTAGAAAGTCTACAGTGCCTAAAGAAAAGGTACTAAAAGTTCCCAAGGCAAAACATCCTGGACCAATGTTTTGCAAGAAGAAAATTGGAACCGTCATAAATAAGGACATTGAATGGGTTCAATCGAATGTTGCCGAACCAGGCGACCCTCGGACTACCATAAATGCAGATGAACAAGAGGTCCCCAGCATCACCTATGCAACGCCAGACATCCACCTGACAACAGAAGCCAAACCAGACGTCCCCTGCCATACTGATGCACAACCAGATGTCGACAATTGAAGCTGAACAAGACGTCCCCTGCCACAACGATGCACAACCAGACAGACCTTTGACAATAGAAGGCAAACCAGACAGCCCTCTGACAACATAAGCCGAACAAGACATCCCCTGCCACACCGATGCACAACCAGACAGACCTATGACAACAGAAGCCAAATCAGACAAACCTCTGACAACAGAAGACGAATCAGACGTCCCCTGCCCCACCGATGCCCAACCAAACAGCCCTCTGACAACAAACCAGACGTCCCCTGCCATTCTGATGCACAACCAGATGGCCCTCTGACAATTGAAGCTGAACAAGACATCCCCTGCCACAACGATGCACAACTAGACAGACCTCTGACAATAGAAGGCAAACCAGACAGCCCTCTGAAAACAGAAGCTGAACAAGACATCCCCTGCCACACCGATGCACAACCAGACAGACTTCTGACAACAGAAGCCAAACCAGACAGACCTCTGACAACAGAAGCCAAACCAGGTGGCCCTCTGACAACAGAAGCAGAACAATACTTCCCCTGTCACATCAACGTCCCCTCCGATCACCCAGCCTCTTAGACAGAGAGCACGATTCCACCCTAACACCTTTTGTGAGCCCTGGTTCCGTAGATCACATACTGGAATTTTTAAGTGACTACAGAAGAATTTGCAACACAACAGAGCAATACAGGAAAAGAATAGAGGCAAAGTTGGATCAACTTTTGGAGAAAATGGAGGTGATGGAAAGGGGCATGGGCAACATTGACAATGATATTGCTGGGCTCTGTTATTTTGTTTCTGTCCCTCCCCCTGTATGTCTGACGCAGGAGGAGGGTGACCTGGAGGAACACCATCCACCATCTGCACCTTCTTCTGCACCGGAATTGGCCTGCACACCGCAAAGACAATGCACACCACCTGAGAAAACCATCCTACCAGACACTCTACCCTCACCCACTGATAGAAGCACATCTCTTCCATAAACACCTGCTGCACCCGGAGGAGTTTACAGGTGCAAATGTGAAGACCCACAGACCATCTATCCTCACCCAGTGAATTAAGCACACCTGCTGCATGCTACATAATAACAATCATCTGTTCCTTAGCAGGTCTTAAAGTTAGGTAAATACAACCTCAGATGAACAACAACACATGACATATTACACTGTCATGATTTATTTGCTGAGGAACACATGATTGTTATTATGTCCTGATATGTAAAACCATAGAATTCAAAGAGGGTGTACTTTCTTTTTCACACAACTGTATGTATATATATATATATATATATATATATATATATATATATATATATATATATATGGAAAAAAGAACAAAAAAGAAACAGGCGCACACCTAGTGCATTACCACAATAAAAATGTATTGAATGAACATAAAATCTGACAAATGGCCACTCACAAGGATACAGCAAATAAAAGCATTTATGAGATAGGCTCTCATGTGCCTTGCAGCTCAATCACCAGCAACCGTCCGCAGTCAGTGGCGTCGTCACGTGGATCTCCTTCGTGAACCGGAACCGGAAGAGGGATCTTTCACCTTCAATGCTCCATACCATTAGTCCCTCCGGGAAACAGGCACCTCAGATGTAATATGGATGAGGTAGCAGGCCGGGAGAGCAGCAGCACACAGGAGCCAAAAGTTCTAAATCAATCTGCATCAATGTTTGTGGGCAAATGGCGGCCAGATTCTAGCCACGCCCTACGCGTTTCGTCATCAAATGGCGACTTCTTCAGGGGTTATTCCATGCATATATATATAACTAAAATCAAAAAATAAGAAAGTTAACAAACTAATTACTGAACAAATTGGTATCTTTAACCTAAGCAAAAAAGTGTTAATGAATGAACAAGTTCAGATCTTAAATAAAGGTCTCTCTTTTGCCCCGTCTAATAGGATGAATAGTTTTAATACCTATATAAACGTGGGCAAGTTTGTGAGAAATCTTTCTTTAAAGAAATACTTTATAAAACAAAAATTACACAATACTGCAGACAGTGGGGCCACATTACCTACTGTAAGCATTGAGTTCCACCATACTCCTTTAAAAAAAACCTCACAATTCTACCCCAGTTATTTAAAAGGAGGCTGTCTAGATTTATTCGAGAAATTAGTGCAAGATGATTTAGACAAACTATCGAAACAAAACAAGTACATTAAGCAAAATTTGAACAGGAAACAATATAGTGCAATCAATGAGTTAAAAAATGATAGTTCTATAATTATCAAATCAGCGGATAAGGGAGGAGTATATATGGGTAAGGAAAAAACAAAAGGCGCAAACCACTAGCCACAATACTTAAGTGACTAAACAATAACAATAAAATTACGATGCAATGAAAGTCCAATCTATAGAATCCTGGATTTAATGGGATCTATAAATGAGAAGATAGCCAAATATGGTGAAGTATGTATTTATTATTGACAAATTTGCCCACGTTTATATAGGTATTAAAACTATTCATCCTATTAGACGGGGCAAAAGAGAGACCATATATATATATATATATATATATATATATATATATATATATATATATATATATATATATATATATAGTCTCTGTTTGCTGATTGTATCTTGCCTTTTTTACACACATATATATATATATATATGTGTGTAAAAAAGGCAAGATACAATCAGCGCAAATCTAAACACTTAGTTAAATGCAGAATAATTAAAAACCACACCTGGCCAATCAGTCAATCCGAGAGGTATTAACCGCTAGTAACTAACCCTACAAAAATTGCTGCCACTTAGGTACACGGCTACACACCTGCCGCAAGGGAATTGTATAGAGAAGAATGACCTAGGCGCAAATATGCAGGGAGAGAATAAAAGAGAAAAACATCATAGGGCAATATATCTGAGCAATTCAGGGGTTAGGTGGTAAGATATACACTTACAATTATTACAGCAAAAGTCAGCCTTTAATCCCCAATGGGACTCAGGAACATTAGCCCCTGACGAAGCCTGAGTGGAGAAACGCGTAGGGCAAACGCATTGATAGTGCAGTTGGAGCAGCGCTGAGAATCGATCCTGTGCAACGGAGCAAGGGCAGCGTACTATCTACATTGGGAGACAAAGTCTCGCGAAAGCCAGAGCACGTGATGCGGAAGTAACCACACACGAACAGTGCAGAGAGCCGGCGTTCTACAAACATGAGTGTGAGAGACTCGCTGATACCAGGCTTTCTACAGCTTCTATCCAGCAGGTGGTGCTGCAGAGCTCTCCATAGCTGCTCCTCACTAAATCTCCCGGTTCCTCTGTGTGTGTGTTGGTGTGTGTCTATGTCTGCATTGGTAATTGTGTGTGTGTGTGTGTGTGTGTCTTTGTCTGTGTTGGTAAGTATATGTGTCTGTGTCTGTAAGTGTGTCTTTAAGTGTCTGTGGTGCTGTGTCTGTGGTGGTAAGTGTGTGCGTGTGTCTGGAGGGGAATGAGGATGCAGGGGGATGGGAGATTGAGGGGGAGAGGAGGAGAGAGAGAAAGGATGAAGGGGGAGAGGAAGGTGAGAAGATGGGGAGAGGGAGGAGAGATAGAGATGGGAAAGGATGGGGGAGAGGGAGGAAAGAGAGGGGGAGAGGGAGGAAAGAGAGGGGGACTGGGAGGACAGAGCAAGGATGGAGAGAGTATGGGGGAGAGGGAGGGGAGAGAGAGGGTGGGGGAGAGGGAGGGGAGAGAGAGGATAGGGAGAGGGAGGGGAGAGAGAATGGGGTAGCAGAGAGAGAGGATGGAGCAGGGGAAATGATGCAGAAGAGGGACAGAGGATGGGGGAGAAGGAGGGTGAGAGATGATGGGAGAGGGGAGAGAGAGGATGGCGAGAGAGAGGTTGGGGAGAGGGAGGAGAGAGAGGATCATATATATATATATATATATGATGTATATGATGTATATGATGTATATGATGTATATATATGATGTGGTGGGTTCTGGGGTTAGAGCTTGCTGGGGTTATGTATTTGTTAATATATATACAGTCACATACAGCACAGGGGGGAGGGATAGGTTTCAGTCACATATAAAATTCCAAGATGCACTGTTTTTAAGTTAAACCTTTCTTGCTTTATCCATTGTAACACCGCCGGAATAAGTGATCAGTTTATCTCGAAGGCTCGCACACAAATAAAAGCATTTCGTTAGCCACAGAACGTCTGTTCATTGTTTATTTTATATATATATATATATATATATACACACACACTTTTTTAAATGCAAAAATACAACTAAGTTTGCTTTGACAAACGTATAGGGAAAAAAACAGCAAAATATAGACTTTGGTGGAATTGCATGCTTTTGCACGTTTTTTTGAATAACAAGGTTTGCACAAACTTTTGCGGATTTGTGAAGAAATATAAAAGTGAATCTGAGAATTTTCAGGCCCACCTTTGACAATTTCACTCATCACAAATGATTACATTAGCACCAGACTGGGATTCTTTTTGGTGGATAAAAATGCAGCATGTCAGCAAGAGGAATGCTGAGCATCATTTAAGTCCCCCTCATTGATTGGCTCTTTGGCAATTGCAGTAACACATTGCTCCTGAACTTGCATGTTTCTTACTTATAACAAACCAGTTCATCTCCTTTAGGAATTCCCATTTAGATAATATAGAAACATAATTACTTGAATCTAAGTATCACCCAAATAGGGGAGTTCTATATGAAAGTTTATTTTTGTTCAATGTACTGTATATCCTTTTTATCTTATTTCTTTTTTGCACACATAAAGTTGAAGTATTGCTTATTTTTATTACTAAATTCTTTGAAACGTAATTAAACCTGTCAAATAACTGTCATCATTTAGAGCTGTGAAAGATTAGAGGTTGCCCACTGATTTTATACAGTCTCCTGTAGTATATCAGCATGTTATAGCAGCTTATTCATTGCACCCTGTGCAGCGAGAGAGACATGAACTCACAGCTTTTTATGGTCTCATCAAGACATACTACTTAGTTTATTTGTGAGGCCTTTAATCACTTTGTAGTCTTGTATACTGTAAGCTAATACATTTTGCAATATTATTTTATTACTTGACTGATTCAATTAAGTAAGCAGTAAAATAATGCTATTCATACAGTAACTACAGATCCAAAACTATATTGTCCCTATAGTATAGAACATATTGCACATATTATTGTCCAACTCATGAAAAGTCAAATGGCCATTCTCACTTTAATGTATCATTTACATGTTTCTATATTTTAATATTGGAAACAAAGATCCTATTTCCATGCATTTTTCCCTTTCTTTTTTTATTTGTCAGAATGTCTCATACATCTGTGATATTATAAAATACTATAGAGACATGCATTAGGACACACATAAACTGCAGATGTAACCAGTGATTCCACACAAATGTAGGTGTAATGCAAATACATGAAATTCCTTGTATGTTTTGGGTGATGCTCTGGGGGAAATGGTCAGCAGCATAGATACTGCTTACAGTATGCCAATTGACTTTGTCAAGCATTTTTTTTTTTAAACTAAAGTTATGTTCCACTTGGTCAGCTTTTTAACTTTTATTAGAATACAGTACAAAGAATTTGGCTTCAACAATAACATAAAAATGTGCCAAATAATAACATAAAAAACGGTTGCTTTAGCAAGTCAACAACATATTTATGTTATTCTTTAGTACATTGTGGTTTTGTTTTATCATGTGGTAAACGTGCTCCATTCTGGGAACGTTTTGTTAGTAATAGAGAATTCAAACAAAAAATGCACTGTGAGGCACACGTTTGCCATATTTTTGTACAAATACAAACTAATTCTTGTCACAAAATGGCAATACAAATCTTAAATGAACTATTTCTATAAGATTGAATTATGTCTATGTAGCCCCCTGTAAACAGCACAGGCTATACATATCTTTCTCCTACTGAGGTAAGTCCTGTTAAGGGCAGGCACCAGTAGTAATCATGGGTTTTCCCCCCCTTCAAGCCCTGCCCTGAGTGATGGATGCAGGCCCCTGACTCTGCTGCAGGCATGAGACAGAGGGGAGGTCCTGCTGACATCATGAGGGGTGGGGCTGAGACTATTTAGCAGCCCATTCCTGTAACAGTGACAGTTAGTCTACTTCCAGTGAGTTCTCCTCCGGGTCTGCTCTGGAAGTCTGTCCTGGGAGTTGGAAGAGTGCGGAGTGGGTCGAGCTCTCTCCTGGGAGCAGGAGAGATACTAAGAGGACTCTGGCCTATGATAGTTAACGAGCCCGCAGAGCTCCAGTGGAACCAATGCCCCTCACCCTGATGAGGGGGTGAAGGGGAGGATCTACTCCCGCCCAGAGGGGACCCTCTGAGGTGGGCACTTGGGTATTGAGGCCCTCACAGACCATCCTGTGGAGTACCTCTTGGAGGAAAGGAGAGGAGAGGAGAAAAGCCTGTACACTGTGTCTAAAGTGTTGCTGTGCGCTGCTACTGCTGTTGTTGTTGTTGCGGCTGTATGCTGCAAGGCTGCTGTGTGTCATCTAGATACAATAAAGAGAGACATTGCTGATCTTACTAAAGACTGTTGTGTGATTCTGGAGCATCCACCCTGGGACCAGGGGTCACTTCTTCTATACGGGTCCTACCCCATACCCTGGGAAGGTATAGAGGATGGAGGCGCTGCACCACCACTAAGAGAATGAGGCAACTACCCCAGAAGCCTGGTCCTGTCTCCCCAACAACATCGCGGGAAGCTCAGGCCCTCCTGTTACCGGCAGGTATGCACCACTCAAACACGTGTAGCCAGCCCTCATACACACTGGATATAGCACTTGTGTCTGGTGGGTGGGTGGGTGGGGACAAGGGTTACATCTACAATAAACAAAGCCCAATAAACAAATACATTTTCTAAATACTGTAAACAAACACATAATTATCTTCTCCCATTGCACCATTATTGCCATTAAAGGGAAGAGAGACAGAGAATGGGATGAAACAAAATGAGATACTGTAAGTGAAGGGACAACAGCTGTCACTTCTACGAGCATACCGGGAGAGTAATCCACAATGGCCTTGTAATACTGTAGTTCTGTAATTTGTCGTCACTTTGTGCATTTCTTTTAAGGTGTGGCAATTGCTCTCTCTCTCTATCAACACAACTGTGGGTACTGTATGTGTTGTCAGTGGGAACACCTCTTTTGCATCTCATTAGTACTAACCTCTGAACAGTTAACGCAAGACCTGTTACAACTGAAACCAACACTTAACACTGCGCTTTGAAGATACTGTACTTGGTAGCATTTAATGAGGTGATCATTTTTATGACCACTACTGTAGTTAAGTCAAGAATTGACCTCAGTGGATCTGGGTCTCAGCAGGAAGATTTTTTATATACAGTATGGATAACAGGTTGATGGATTTAAATGGAGAAGTATTAACGTTTCTTTTTTTCCTTTACATTATTTTCCTTTGTTGCAGATTGAGTGAGTTTTGTGATCTTAGTATACGGTATACAGAAACTTGGTATATTGACACAGAGAGGCTTGGAGAACTATACTTCATTTCTTAGCAGAAATAGCTGCCAGTTCTGCATTACCTTTCTGTCTGATGAATGTATGAAAAGAAATTCAGTTTTGAAAGTATTTTCTTTGAAATGTAAACAACTCTACATAGTGATGCAAATTCCTCTCAACTGACAACTGCTGTCTAAGCACATTTCATATCTGTCTTTCTTGCTTTTTTTGTACAGGCTAAGAATAAACAAGTTAGTGGATCTATTACAACAAAGGAGATATTATAACAAAATATAATGCAGTTGTATTTTCTTAGAACTGTTTCTGTAACACAATGCAAACTGGTATTTGCAATGTCCCAAGGCTTTATAAAGGATTTGTACCAACTATGGAACAGATAAGATTATAATACTCTGAGGAAATCTTAGAAAATTACGCAGGTACTGTATATGTCAAGTACTGTACATGTAAGAAGAACAGCAAAAATGAGGGATTTGAGAAGTGACTGTGACTATAGCAGATGCTTTCCTTTTATAAGCACATTGTGCCAAAAAAATAAAAACCTAGTTAAACAATAGTTGTGGAATCCACACTGTGCAATTTGTAATCTATTTTTATTTGTTAAAAAAAATTTCTGGGACACAATTACATTTTGCCCTATGATTGCCATGATACTGTATGTTTGCCCGGATTTGCCCGGTTTGACACACCTGTAGTAACATTACAACTCTTTAGTTAGAATGGATGAGCATTGAGCATCGAACTGGCCAGTATTTGAAAGCCTATTTCAGAGAGATTTGGGATGGAAATTCTTGTGACTTCTACAATTTACATTAATTGCATCAAGATTAGGGATTTTTTTTTCTATTCAAATTACTATTGTCCCTGAGAAATAAATGTAAGGTCTGTGCTTTTAGGTGAAAAAAACATGAAACTAGAGTCTTTATTTTACTAGCTGTCAATACACACCCAATATGTGGTTGATTTGCTATTAATCCCAGTGTGCAGTTTTGCTACACCATTTTCACTGTTGCCGAGAATTTAGAATAAGATGCAGCTGTTTGATGTATGGTATTGAGATAGGATAAACTACTTTTATTAGTGGTTTAGTACAACTGTACAGCACTTACATACAATCTAATTTGGTTCACAGAGCTCTTAACATTTTTTATATAAATACATTATTCATATAATAATTACATTTTTTTAAGTGGTAATACTACCGGTTTTGCCTGATTATAAGGCAATCTTTTTTTTCCCAATAAAGTTAAGTTGAAAAGTAAATACTCACCTTATAATCATGCCCTGTACACTTTGCGAGCAAAACACCAGTCGGATGTATGAGGTAGGAGGGTAAAACAGAGGAAGCTCCACCTTGGGGGCCTGAAGCAGCTGTACTGCTTGTGACAGGAAACTGAGAGAGACAGACACAGAGACACACAGAGACAGGGAGAGGCAAAGAGTGTGTGTGTGTGTGTGTGTGTGTGTGTGTGTGTGTGTGTGTGTGTGTGTGTGTGTGTGTGTGTGTGTGTGTGTGTGTGTGTGTACAGTATATATATATACAGTACATATGCGTGTGTTAAAACTTTTTTCTTTTCAGCTACTGTACTACTGAAATTAGGGGCGCACCTTATATTCAGGGTCACCCTATAATTGGGCAAATACTGTGCATCAAGAATTTACAGAATAATATATAAGCAGTTTTCAAGTTATGATCTTGCATTTCCTATTCCTGATTATCACAACAGCATACTTGACATTTGTATTTTTTCTGAATGAGAACAAAATCTGCAATTGTATGACATTTCTGAAAGTGTAATTTATACAAAGGCCCATTAAAGAGTGGCATGACTTTGCCAACACTAATTTAAATGAAAAAATTGATGGAATGTATCTAAGTTTTATTGAATCTTTGTTTTGATACAAAATATAACCATTTAATAGACTAAGTGCACTGCTTAAGTGAACGAAAAATAGCCTTAGACCCTCAATTGGAATAATTCTGCTGTAGTATTAGCTATTCTACACATAAAGATTATTTTGTACAGCACAGAAGATAATTTGAAGGTAGATCTTGATTCTGTATGATTAGGTTTCCAGGAACTTTCGTAAGAACTGAAGCCCATATTAGCTAAGCGGTGCTATTCCATAAAACATGTTATGGCACCTAAAGACACAACAGGCCATAGAAGAGAAGGAAAGAGAGAAGAGAAGAAAAGAGAGAAGAGAGAAGAAAAGAGAAGAGAGAAGAAAAGAGAAGAGAGAAGAAAAGAGATAAGAAAAGAGAGAAGAGAAGAAAAGAGAGAAGAAAAGTGAGAAGAGAAGAAAAGAGAGAAGAGAAAAGAGAGAAAGAGAAAGAGAGAGAGGGAGAGAGACAACAGTTTAGAATCCGAAGCTGCAGTATGTGAGGGAAATAAGCAAAGAGTAAGATATTGTGGTATGGTACCTAGAGAAACTAATTAATTTGTGATTTTCACCCTTTTGTTTAGTCAACAACATTAATAAAAAATAGTTTCTAATCATACTCATGGACACTCTCATGGTATCATTAAAAAGCAGCCCACTTCCAGGTGTCAGATCTAAAGTATGCTGTTACACAGGAGCTATCCAGAATCTGATATAGTTCAATGCTAGAGCTGCTGTCCTGAGTAGGTTGGGAGTTCTAATCCTGTTGGTACTCTTTATCATAAGGGGCATTAGGCTTCTAAGTATAGGTCTTATGGAAATATTTTGGGATTCATTTAAAAATATACTTTGCTTATTTCATTAGCATATCTCCCAGGTATCTCACGTATTCTTATTTTTGAGCACAGGTGTTTATCCATATGTTATTTTGAGGTTTGAGGGGATATATATAGTACTTGGAATTAGATATGGGCACATTTTTGGGGCGGATTTTGCCTCCGCAGTGGATCCTCCGGTTCCTTTGATTTGCATATTTTAGTGAATCAATCTCAAAAAGGTCGAGTTGCACTTTGCAGATTTTGTATTATTATTTCCAAAACACTCCGCGGATTCCGCAGCCCGCCAACGGATTGCTGAATCCTCGGATTGGATTCTAGAAATCTGTCCATGGGTTGCATCCAATCGCAGTTTTTTTATTTTATAAATTAACGCAGATTAAAACCAACGAAATCCGTTTGTGGATTTTACAACACGAAACTGATTTTGGGTTGAAAAATTTGAGAAATATCAGGAAACGGATTTGGACGGATCTCTACTTGGGACTCTTCTAAATTGTTGGGTTTGGCATGCACAATGTGCAATGGTGCAACAATTATATTGTAATTCTTACTATAAAGCATTGAAATTCTCGTCAGCGATAACATTTTATCATGCTACAATGGATGCAATAACCTATATCAATTAGATTGTAAACTCTTTGGAGCAGGGACACATTTTCCTAAATATTACTTTTATGTCTGAAGCACTTATTCCCATGATCTGTTATTTATATTATTTGTTATTTATTTATTGTCACGTATATTACTACGCTATGTACATTAATGGCACTATATAAATAAAGACATACATACATACATATTGCTATATCTGTTAAAGCCCACTTTCCTCTACATGAAAAAAAATAAAAATTCCTTATAAAATATTTATTAGCCTCCTGAAAATATACTAATGGAACAATAAAAAAAAATAAGTGCTGTCAAACAAGAGCTCATAGAAATAAAGAAGTTTTGAAACAAATGTTTATATAGTTGTATTTTATGTTAAACAATGCAGTACGTTTACTACAGAGTTTAATTATTTTAAATAATGGTTTAACCCATAAAAAAAACAAATAATGA
This sequence comes from Ascaphus truei, assembly GCF_040206685.1. Taxonomy (NCBI): domain Eukaryota; kingdom Metazoa; phylum Chordata; class Amphibia; order Anura; family Ascaphidae; genus Ascaphus; species Ascaphus truei. The sequence continues at coordinate 346,715,331 of NC_134486.1, forward strand.
GCAATTAATGAACCAAAAACAATATTTTTTGCATATTTTATTTTTTTTGTCTCTTTTTAACTTTTTTAAAATTTGGTTTGTTAAATGACAAGTTTCAATTGTTAGCCTAGCATACTTGAATAAAAAGCAGAGGATATTTTAACATGATCTATTAATATGGTAGTATTATAATAACCGTCAATAATTATAAAACTTGCCAGCTCCTGTGAGACCAGTATTAATTAAGTACCTATATAGTCCTAACCAGGTATCCACTAGGCAAAGTCACTAAGGGCCAATTCAATAAGCCTCGATAAGCCTCTTATAGAGGCCTTTTCAGCCAAAATGTCTACTACTATTCTGTAACAAGTAGACTACTGAATATAAGATCACGGAAATACAGACCATGGGATCAAAGATCTGAAGTTGTAAATGAATCAAAATGGAGCATAAATCAGGTTGAGAGGGTATATATATATATATATATATATATATATATATATATATATATATATATATCAAACAAAGATGATCTCCTGATGAAATCACTTTATGTGAAGAAACGCGTAGAGAAGAGCGTTTTTTAGCTGCTGTCACACTGTGATATATATTTTGACTCTATCCTCACTGCCCACCTCATTACGGACTGCCTTTGGGAGTGCAGAGAGACTTCTCTGATCAGCCCCTGCATCGCGGGGTCACGGACTACAGACCTCATATCCGGATACACTAACATTGTGGAGGACTTCCGGGTCACATTGTGGTGAGCTTTTTCCTGTATCCCCTGCTGGATGTCGGTTCAGCAGAGCTGAGAAAACCCAGACAGAGAGAGGGCGCGCCATCCAAGGCACAACGTGGGCGGTTGGCGAATGAGTATACTCATTATATGCATTTATTTATCCTGTGTTTGTGAGTTCGCATTTGTTGGTTTTATTCATATTCATTTTTATTAAATTGTATTTTTTCATGCTGCACTAGGATCGGGCGCTTTCTTTTCTTGTTGTTCATATATATATATATATATATATATATATATATATATATATATATGAAGTCCTAGTACCAGGACGAAACGCGTAGGGTGGAGGCTTAAGAATCTATCTATAGCTTTCCCTATCCCCAGAACTTAGCACTTTACCACCAGATACCATATCATATTGTGGACATTACTCCCCGGCGCTCCGGTCAAAATACCAACCGAATGACGTCACGATTATTGTCTCGCGGGACCAGAGGAGCAGCGCAGTAGGAGAGCTGGAAGGTAGCTGCAGGCGGATCGATCACAGCACGAAGGATCTTGGGGTTCCACGTGGAGAGGAGGCAGACCGCCACTTTAAGCAGCAGGATGGAGAGGATTTTATATCCTACATGCCTTAAACATCTGCTACTTTGAAAGTAGCGTTCTACAGTAGAGACTGCGACTATTCTAACACAAACAAGAGTCAATCACCAAAAAGACCCAGGAATAGCCTGAAAACATGGGAAAACAAACAAAAAATGGGGGAGCACAGGTTGAGGGACTATACAGACGTTTGTAAAACTGCACGGTATAGAGCTGTGAGTTGCAATATAGTAAGGTGTGCAATAACGTAAACACTTACACGGCCTTGTGTAAATGCTTTCACATCAAGGTGTCTTTACTTTAGGTGTCTTCTCTCCAGTGTTCTTTCCGCTTATACTTTTCTTCTCCTCTGTTGTGAAGTTGAGTGTTTCTGGTCTTCTCCACAGGAATGATTAGCGATGTTGTCCTCAGGATTAAATGAAACGAGAACAAATAGCGTAAGGAACAATACAGGAAATGTAATGAAATATAACTGGGGTAGACAACTGTATTAAAATCAAAAAAGCAGATGATTACTGCATCCACTCACACGGACAAGCGTGAGTGATCTCTGGAGGGAGGTATCTTTTAAGGCACCTAACTGCAGGGCTGTCACATCCCCAATGTGACAGCCCTGCAGTTAGGTGCCTTAAAAGATACCTCCCTCCAGAGATCACTCACGCTTGTCCGTGTGAGTGGATGCAGTAATCATCTGCTTTTTTGATTTTAATACAGTTGTCTACCCCAGTTATATTTCATTACATTTCCTGTATTGTTCCTTACGCTATTTGTTCTCGTTTCATTTAATCCTGAGGACAACGTCGCTAATCATTCCTGTGGAGAAGACCAGAAACACTCAACTTCACAACAGAGGAGAAGAAAAGTATAAGCGGAAAGAACACTGGAGAGAAGACACCTAAAGTAAAGACACCTTGATGTGAAAGCATTTACACAAGGCCGTGTAAGTGTTTACGTTATTGCACACCTTACTATATTGCAACTCACAGCTCTATACCGTGCAGTTTTACAAACTTCTGTATAGTCCCTCAACTTGTGCTCCCCCATTTTTTGTTTGTTTTCCCATATTACCAAGGATCCTGGATAGGTCCTCTTTGGGGTTTGAGCAGCGGGAAGAGATTCGGAAGTAGAGGGGACCTTAAAGTACTCTTTAAGGTTGTATTGTTCTATCACTAGAATTGTATCACCCCATTAGTCAATCTTTTGAGGTAGCGCCCGGGCTTTTCTGTACATAGCCTGAAAACATGCCTTAAACACGCCTTAAACTAGCCCCAGCATTTCTGCATTGATTAATGGCCTATCAGATTAATAGTGGGGGTCCCTGGCAGTCCCATTCAAACTGCATTGGACTGCCAGGGACCCCTGCTGTGTTAATCCTATGGGTCGTTAGTCAATGCAGAAATGCCTTAAACGTGCCCCAAACTAGCCCAGAACATACCCAGCACATACCCTGAATGTAACCTGGCTAGTTTAAAGCAAGCATTAGGATAATCGTTGCCTCGTCTGTACTTTTGCGCAGTACTTCACCATATTTTGTCAATTTCCATTTTTATTTCAGAGATCTCAACCAAAATATCTATCATTGTTCCCATTCTAAGATATGCTCTAATTTTAATTGTTTAGCTACATTTGCACATGTGTTTTCTTTTTTTTCTCCATATATTACTATTGTGTATAGTATAACACTGGGGCAGCATTTGTTGCTATATTTTTTTGTTTTATTGTGTTAATTTGAGCACTTAATATTTTTATAGTTTATATATATATATATATATATATATATATATATATATATATATATATATAATCAAAAAAATAAAAAAATAAATAGATGATACCGTTCTGTGGCTAACGAAATGCTTTTATTTGTGCGAGCTTTCGAGATACACTGATCTCTTCTTCCGTCGATGTTACAATGAATGAAGCAAAAGGTAAACTTAAAAACAGTGTCTCTTGGAATGTTATCTGTGCTGTTCCTTCCACCGGTGTGGATGTGTTTTATGGCTGGAGGTGTTAAATGGTTACTGAAAGCAAGTGAAGAAAGAGTGTGTATGTGTATCAGTGTGAATAAAAATGAATGGAGAGCCCACAGTATATACAGTGCTTTACACAAGGTGTGTGTGGAGTGGGACTGGATATAAATGTTGTGGGTGGGTGTGGAAATGTGAAAGTTAGTAGCACAACTAAAAGTGTGTGTGGAAACTTAGTGGTCCCTATTGGTGTATAGGGATGGAAAAACAAGGAGTATTAGTATGTGTGAGAGACAGCTGTGTGTGCATACATATAGCACAGTATGTACAGACATGGCCTTTAGTGCTTATGGGACGAGAGTTCACTACTGTCAGTAATGACTCATAAAATTTCGATCTCTGTTTAGGCCACTGTTAAGTGTCCCGAACAGTTGCATAAATTTGTATTCATGCAACCGTCTCTCTTTCGGGGTTTTAAGATTACCTTTGAGTATGGCAACCCTCAGATCATTCATCTTATGGCCAGAGTCAGAGAAATGTTCGCCAACAGGACTGTCTCTTGTACCGCGTGTGATGCTGTGGCAATGCAGGTTCATTCTCTTATTTAGCCCCTGCCCTGTCTCACCTATGTAGTAGCAGCCCCCTGGGCATTTCATGCACATGATGAGGTACACGACATTGCTGGAAGAACAGGTGAACCTTCCTCTGATTTTGTATTCCCGATTCCTGTGTGGTATTTGTATTGTGTCCGCTGTGTAGAGCATTGCGCAGGTTTTGCATCTTGGGTCCTGGCATGGTTTTGTCCCGTATTCAGTTGTACTGCTGAATACTTTACTCCTCACCATAATATTCTTGAGATTATGGGGTTGTCTGTATGATAATAAGGGTGCTTCCCTGTTACGAGTTACCTCTCGTTTTCAAGTATTTCCTGGGCACAGAGTAAAACAAATAATACATGGTTACAAATACAGTTACATAAATGAACAGGGTATACATTATATACAAGACTTTGCATGCACAGTTAAAGAAAATATATATTATGGGCATATGAAACATTCCAAGAGACACTGTTTTTAAGTATACCCTTTGCTTGCTTCATTCATTGTAACATCGCCGGAAGAAAATATCAGTGTATCTCGAAAGCTCGCATAAATAAAAGCATTTCGTTAGCCACAGAACGGTATCGTCTATTTATTTTTTGATTATTGAAGCTAGGCTAACACGGTACTGATACCTCTATATATATATATATATGTATAGGAGGGTAGGAAGAGACACATCAATGGGTAGTTGTGAAATATAGAAGTTAGAACACTCAACTCAGGTTTTAGAGGAATCAATCAGTGAAAGTTCAATAATTTATAACATCCCAGTGTCTCTGGTATGCCCGGTGTGGAGTAACAGCTTACTCATGATCATTCACAGTCCAGCTACTGCAGCTGATGGAACTCACATGCCGATCAGCTGTCTGTAAGTCCTCAGTAAACCCTGAGTGAATCTCTTCCATGGTAAGCATCAGAAAAATAGTAGGTATAGCGATGAGACTGCAGCTCTAGGTAAAAGAGAAACTCAACTTGCTATTCTGTAAGCCTCGATAAGTGGGCGATATAGGCATGAATCGGCAATTTTTGTCAGCCATCAAAAAAAGATCGCCGGCGATAAGCCACTTATCGGCAGGTTCTGAAACTCGTGCACTTCTAATAGCCTCGGTTAGTTTATCGAGGATAATCATGGCTCTAGAATGGCGAGTTTCTCCCAAAATCCTCACGCCAGGAAAAGTTGGCGTTAGGCTGCGTAAAACCTGCTGAGAAGGCAGCGAGACAAGACTTAGATTTTTTTTTTACCTGCATGGGATTGATGCCGGTTGTCTCCGGAGCTGATACCCATTAATATCAGCACCGGAGACCCTCGGCATCAATCCCATGCAATAAAATGCATTTACAGACAATTTCGTTACCTTAGCGGCTGACTGCTAAGGCAATGAAGTTGTTTACTACCAGTGCCATGTTTATTGTGGGTAGCGAAGGTGGGCGAAGGGGGTGTTTAAGCCTTGTAGGGCGGCTGTGGGTGGAGTTAACCCCCTTCATTACCTTAGCGATTAATACTGCTAAGTTAATGAAGGGGTTAACCCCTCCCACTACTCATCGGTAGGTATAAACACCCACCAAGGGCCAAATACCAACTGCACCCATCCTCGCTACCCACAATAAACATTCAAAAACACAACAACACTACTACCCACCTACTCTACCACCAACAACCCCCCTTCCCACAACACATACCGTGCAGTAAATACGCGTCACAGTACGTAGTCAGCCCTGCCGGAAGCATGCAGCGGGGGCAGGGACCATTCGGGCAAGGGTCTGGTGGTCTGCGGCCGCGTGCACCGCCGGCCGCAGCGGGTTCTCAGCCTAAATCTTTGTCACCCTTTGACGTCTGAAACGGTTCCCCAAGAACTTATTGTTTACCTTTGCACAGAACAAGCGTGCTAATTGTTAACATCTGGGATTCCTTGCAATGTGTTTCGTCAGCACCACTCTCTGCCATTTTTGTTGCCCTGGACTAAGGACTTTCATAAAACATCTAAAGCAATTCAGTACCTCTTCAGCCTACTGTACATCTGTGTCACTTCAAAGGCAGCAGCCATTAGCAGCTGCCGAAGGACAGTCAAAGGGTATCAGCTGTTTGCTGATGTTACAGCTGCTCTGTTATAATTCCAAAACACACCAATCTTCTGACCCTCGTTTACCCTAATGTTTCCACTTACCCTTCCTTATAGATTGTCAGCTCCTTAGGGCAGGGCCCTCCTTACCTACTGTAACAATTGATGTACTTGTGTGTTATTTTATTGTCTTTCGTCTTCCAACCCTATTGTACTGCGCTACGGAATATGTTTCGGCATTAAAAAAAAATAATAATAATATTTATGAATGATTGTATATGCCATATCTCTGACAATAGAAATAATAGTATATTATTTATTCATAATACATTTGTTTTAAGCACCAGTAACACTCAACTATTATATTTCTCCAGTATTCTCTTGTGATTTTGGCCTTCATTATACTTGACATAGTCAATGTGAATGTTAATCATGATTACAGTCAGTAAGTATTAAAAGGTGCTGGAAACAGATGAAAAGTTATATTATTCAACCTTCATGCCATTCTGCCCATGATATTACTAGATATTGAGACAATAATCAATTGTAGTACAGTGTCATTTATCTCATGGAATACCAATTTTACAAATTGAAGCTGTTAATACTAGCCATAGATGAATGAACTGGAGTTCTGACATATTGTCACCATAAATTTGCAGACTGTCTGACTCTGCAATTAATTTATCAAACCATAACTAGTTTACCAGCAATGATGACAGAAATGTCTGCTTTATGGAACAACATTGTAATGCAGTATAAAAGAGATTGTAAGAAATATATTTATAGTCTGTCCTAAGCCAATTGTTTATAGTTATCGGTACAATTGGCATTTAAAGGCATTCCACAGCTCAACATTCAGGTATTATTAGGTTGTTCGTAGTACTATTGTTTTTGCTTTCCATATTACAAAAAACATGTTCCGCTATATTGGAGTGGAAATTAAATAAAATATCAATTTCAAGCATGTCTAAAAACATATAGTCTCTGATTTATTAGTACAGTGCTAAACAATAAGACATCTTATGGATGGGTCATAAGGTGTCTTAAAGGCCAGCAATATTTAATCAATAATCTATAATAATCATAACAAAATATCTATCTATCTATCTATCTATCTATCTATCTATCTATCTATCTATCTATCTATCTATCTATCTATCTATCTATCTATCTATCTATCTATCTATCTATCTATCCATCCATCCATCCATCCATCCATCCATCCATCCATCCATCCATCTATCTATCTATCTATCTATCTATCTATCTATCTATCTATCTATCTATCTATCTATCTATCTATCTATCTATCTATCTATCTATCTATCTATCTATCTATACACATATATGCTCCACAGATTCACAGTCACTAAGGCTGGTGGATAGGAGATCCATACCAGACTTTACAATTGTTCTGGTTTCTCTCACCGGCTCTCCTAATTAAGGAACAGGAATATTTTGCAGTGGGGTTTGCTGCTCCAGTTTCTCCCTTAGAGCCTGGAGGCTTGGAGGAAACTGCTCCCCAGGATCCAGTTCCGGGTAGACGGTGCCCCCACATGTTGCAGTAACTGAGGATCTATTGGGGCGCTGTCCCCATCTGACAGTTAAGGATGCAATGTTATCTCTATGTGTTATTTAAAGTTGGTAACTGGCTTAGGCAGCCAATATAGCAGATAAGGATATTCATGTGAGTTAGGCGCCTGACAGGAGTAGATGTTTCCTTTTATGATTTCTTGTGTTCTTAAAGTGACGGTGTTTAAAATG